>NW_027639156.1:243805-310016 GCF_951799975.1 Gobius niger | reverse complement strand
TAGCTGCAGCGCTCAGGACTATTGCTGTTTCCTCCGTTAGCATAGCGTTAGCTGCAGCGCTCAGGACTATTGCTGTTTCCTCTGTTAGCATAGCGTTAGCTGCAGCGCTACACGCTCTGATGCTCTGATCACAGAAACTTTCCTCCGAATTCACACGTCTCGGCTCCACAGATGAAGCTGAGCCTGAGCTGATGTTCAGAGTCCTTTGGCTCACTTTTGGAGGCTTATGTTTGGGAATGTTCTGGACAAAGATAAGAACTTACGTATCTCACAACCACTGACTAAAACACAAGATCAAATAGCAAGAAATTATTTAGGCTATTTACGAAAAAAAAATATTCAGTGTAAGCTTATTGGACATTATGTCGGCTAAATGACTATGTGGACTATTTGGAATTATATTCCATGTGATTATAAAGGACTTAAGAGTAAGTAATACTGTATTAAATGAGTTGTAAATTTTTAATTGTATTGCAATGGAAAAGTTATTAGTGGAAAATCACAATAAAATCAAAATCGCAATATTGATTTTTGGCGAAATCGTTCAGCCCTAGTTTTGAGTAACTTTTTTTTGCTCCCTAAACTTTAGGGGCTCCGTAGATGAAACACAGAGCTGTGAGTATAAGTGAGCATGAAAACATTAATATTGCCTGCAGTGTGCAAACCACCCACCAGGGGGTGCTGCAGCACCCTCAGCACCCTGGGTTCCCACGGCCTAGAACCGAGACTAACCACATCTAATAACCACAAATTAGATTGACAGTTCTGAACATCGGCCGCAGCAGAGGAAGGTTTGCATCTACTTTCTAACTGATCCTGAGAACAGGACCTGACTAACTGAACTCCAGCCGAGTTCATGAGCTGAACCTGCACCGGCACATTCACACCACTGTTAACCACGAACACACACTTCAGAAAGAAAATGAATCAGTTTGGCCGATGGAGGTTCATAGTAGTTTGGTGTCAGTTTGTGTAGAATTTACACCCATGGTATGTTTTGATGATTAGAGTGAAGTCGCTGTTACAATAAATCCACCAGGAGTCAGATCCGTAAAACTCCTGGTGTAAAAACCTTCCAGATGTGTTTGAGTGGAGTCTGATGGAGCGACTAAAGTGCAGATGTTGTTAAAGTTTAGTCTCTTTGTCTGCACATGTGTCCTGTGTTTGTTTCTCCCGTCTTTAGCCGCTGCTGTCTCCCACAAAGGAAATCACCATTTTTGGATCACAGCCTTTCATGCTACACGTGGATACCAAACATGTCAGTATTTGTGAATGAATAAGTGTGGGAAAGACATGATGGAGAACCTTTCAAAATTTTCCAAACTTTTCCATAATTTCCCCAAAAAGGTTTTCCAAAAAAAATTCAAAACATGAACAAAATTGTCCAAAAAATTCAATTTTTTTTTTTTAATTTCCAAAATGTGTACATTTTTTGGGTGATTTTCAAAACTGTTCCAAACAGGTCAAAAATAAAAATTAAAAAAAAAACGTTCCCAAACTTTTTTATATATTACTATATCCATCCATCCATTTTCTTCCGCTTTATCCGGGGCCGGGTCGCGGGGGCAGCAGTCTCAGCAGAGATGCCCAAACTTCCCGATCCACACACACCTCCCCCAGCTGTTCTGACCCCGAGGCCACACCTCCTCCAGCTGTTCTGACCCCGAGGCCACACCTCCTCCAGCTGTTCTGACCCCGAGGCCACACCTCCTCCAGCTGTTCTGACCCCGAGGCGACACCTCCTCCAGCTGTTCTGACCCCGAGGCCACACCTCCTCCAGCTGTTCTGACCCCGAGGCCACACCTCCTCCAGCTGTTCTGACCCCGAGGCCACACCTCCTCCAGCTGTTCTGACCCCGAGGCCACACCAGGCCAGCTCGGAGACATAGTCCCACCACCGTGTCCTGGGTCCACGAGGCCTTGTCCCACTAGGACATGCCTGGAACACCTCCCGCGGGAGGCGACCAGGAGGCATCCGGAACAGATGCCCGAGCCACCTCAGCTGCTCCTTTCGACGTGAAGGAGCAGCGACTCTACTCCGAGCTCCTCCCGGGTAACTGAGCTCCTCACCCGATCTCGGAGGGTGCGCCCAGCCACCCTGCGAAGGAAACTCATTTCGGCCGCTTGTATTCGCGATCTTGTCCTTTCATGACCATAGGTGAGGGCGGGAACGTAGATCGATCGGTAAATCGAGAGCTTTGCTCCGACTCAGCTCCCTCTTCACCACGACAGACCGATACAGTGACCGCATCACTGCTGACGCTGCACCGATCCGTCTGTCCATCTCATGCTCCATCCGTCCCTCACACGTGAACAAGACCCCGAGATACTTGAACTCCTCCACTTGAGGTAATTACTATATATAATATTACTATATTATATAATAAAAACATTTTTTTTCCTCCAAACTATCCAATGATTTTGTTACACTTCTCACATTTTTCACATTTTTCAAAAGATTCAAAAAAAATTCTAAATTTTTTCAAAAGATTTCTAAATGTTTTCATATTGTTCCATAATTTTCAAAACGTTTCCAAAATGTTTAAAAAGCTTTCCGGGATTTGCCAATTTTTTCCAAACTGTCTCCCACAAAGGAAATGACCATATGACCAGTCTCTGTAGTAGTCTCTGTTGTAGGTTCTGTTGTACTCTCAGTGTAGTCTCAGTGTAGTCTCAGTGTAGTCTCAGTGTAGTCTCAGTGTAGTCTCAGTGTAGTCTCAGTGTAGTCTCAGTGTAGTCTCAGTGTAGTCTCAGTGTAGTCCGTACCTCGGCCTTGGACTGGACCTGGCGCGTGGTCACGCCCACCGTGTAGATGCCTCCTGCAGAGTCTTCGTGGATCTTCACCTTCTGCTTCAGCTCCCGCGCGCCGTCGAACAGATCCAGCACCTCCTCGTTGTAGAGCTGTGAACACGGAGGAACGTGAGGAACGCAGACGGGACAGAGCTCTGCTGTCCCGGTGTAAAGGTTTTAAACTACCCCCCATTTCAGGCTACCCCCCCGGTAATTTGAAATCAGTTTCAAGTAACCCCAAAACCTTAAGGATAGTGGAGTTTACGAACTAAAGCTAACCTTACCTTAGCCCTAACCTTAAGGATAGTGGAGTTTACAAACTAAAGCTAACCTTACCTTAGCCCTAACCTTAAGGATAGTGGAGTTTACGAACTAAAGCTAACCTTACCTTAGCCCTAACCTTAAGGATAGTGGAGTTTACGAGCTAAAGCTAACCTTACCTTAGCCCTAACCTTAAGGATAGTGGAGTTTACAAACTAAAGCTAACCTTACCTTAGCCCTAACCTTAAGGATAGTGGAGTTTACGAACTAAAGCTAACCTTACCTTAGCCCTAACCTTAAGGATAGTGGAGTTTACGAGCTAAAGCTAACCTTACCTTAGCCCTAACCTTAAGGATAGTGGAGTTTATGAACTAAAGCTAACCTTACCTTAGCCCTAACCTTAAGGATAGTGGAGTTTACGAGCTAAAGCTAACCTTACCTTAGCCCTAACCTTAAGGATAGTGGAGTTTACAAACTAAAGCTAACCTTACCTTAGCCCTAACCTTAAGGATAGTGGAGTTTACGAACTAAAGCTAACCTTACCTTAGCCCTAACCTTAAGGATAGTGGAGTTTACGAGCCAAAGCTAACCTTACCTTAGCCCTAACCTTAAGGATAGTGGAGTTTACGAGCTAAAGCTAACCTTACCTTAGCCCTAACCTTAAGGATAGTGGAGTTTACGAACTAAAGCTAACCTTACCTTAGCCCTAACCTTAAGGAAAGTGGAGTTAACAAACTAAAGCTAACCTTACCTTAGCCCTAAACTTAAGGATAGTGGAGTTTACGAACTAAAGCTAACCTTACCTTAGCCCAAACTTAAGGATAGTGGAGTTTACAAACTAAAGCTAACCTTACCTTAGCCCTAAACTTAAGGATAGTGGAGTTTACGAACTAAAGCTAACCTTACCTTAGCCCTAACCTTAAGGATAGTGGAGTTTACGAACTAAAGCTAACCTTACCTTAGCCCTAAACTTAAGGATAGTGGAGTTTATGAGCTAAAGCTAACCTTACCTTAGCCCTAACCTTAAGGATAGTGGAGTTTACGAACTAAAGCTAACCTTACCTTAGCCCTAACCTAAAGGATAGTGGAGTTTACGAACTAAAGCTAACCGTACCTTAGCCCTAACCTTAAGGATAGTGGAGTTTACGAGCTAAAGCTAACCTTACCTTAGCTCTAAACTTAAGGATAGTGGAGTTTACGAACTAAAGCTAACCGTACCTTAGCCCTAACCTTAAGGATAGTGGAGTTTACGAGCTAAAGCTAACCTTACCTTAGCCCTAACCTTAAGGATAGTGGAGTTTACGAGCTAAAGCTAACCTTACCTTAGCCCTAACCTTAAGGATAGTGGAGTTTACGAGCTAAAGCTAACCTTACCTTAGCTCTAAACTTAAGGATAGTGGAGTTTACGAACTAAAGCTAACCGTACCTTAGCCCTAACCTTAAGGATAGTGGAGTTTACGAACTAAAGCTAACCTTACCTTAGCCCTAAACTTAAGGATAGTGGAGTTTACGAACTAAAGTTAACCGTACCTTAGCCCTAACCTTAAGGATAGTGGAGTTTACGAGCTAAAGCTAACCTTACCTTAGCCCTAAACTTAAGGATAGTGGAGTTTACGAACTAAAGCTAACCTTACCTTAGCCCTAAACTTAAGGAAAGTGGAGTTTACGAGCTAAAGCTAACCTTACCTTAGCCCTAACCTTAAGGATAGTGGAGTTTACGAGCTAAAGCTAACCTTACCTTAGCCCTAACCTTAAGGATAGTGGAGTTTATGAACTAAAGCTAACCGTACCTTAGCCCGAACCTTAAGGATAGTGGAGTTTACGAACTAAAGCTAACCGTACCTTAGCCCTAACCTTAAGGATAGTGGAGTTTACGAACTAAAGCTAACCGTACCGTAGCCCTAAACTTAAGGATAGTGGAGTTTACGAGCTAAAGCTAACCTTACCTTAGCTCTAACCTTAAGGATAGTGGAGTTTACGAACTAAAGCTAACCTTACCTTAGCCCTAACCTTAAGGATAGTGGAGTTTACCAGCTAAAGCTAACCTTACCTTAGCTCTAACCTTAAGGATAGTGGAGTTTACAAGCTAAAGCTAACCTTACCTTAGCCCTAACCTTAAGGATAGTGGAGTTTACGAACTAAAGCTAACCTTACCTTAGCTCTAACCTTAAGGATAGTGGAGTTTACAAGCTAAAGCTAACCTTACCTTAGCCCTAACCTTAAGGATAGTGGAGTTTACCAGCTAAAGCTAACCTTACCTTAGCCCTAACCTTAAGGATAGTGGAGTTTACGAACTAAAGCTAGCCTTACCTTAGCCCTAACCTTAAGGATTGTGGAGTTTACGAGCTAAAGCTAACCTTACCTTAGCCCTAACCTTAATTTCAAAGTACCCGGGGGTAAGGTGAATGGGGGGTAGTTTGAAATCGCACACCGCGGGGGGGGGGGGATTACCTCCAGGAACTGCGCGTTGATCTTGAACTCGGGGGGGGGCAGGCCTTTCTCCACAGCCAGGCGTTTCCGCTCCTCGATGCCGCTGAAGAGGTGGTGCACGGCGCGGGGGATGATGCCGCGCTCCGAGTCCGCCAGGCCCACGTCGAAGCCCGTGCCCATCGTGTAGGTCTTCCCCGAGCCCGTCTGCAACACATTAAAGGGACACTGTGTAACATTCTGGACTCAAAAACATGCTCCTACTGACACATTAAAGGGACACTGTGTAACATTCTGGACTCTACAAAACATGCTCCTACTGACACAGATGCTGTTACTGCAGTGAGTAATAAAAGAATGGACTTGGACGAGAATCTGACCTGTTTAACCCCTTAACACCCACCTGAACCGAGCACATTTACTCCAGTTTGGCTTTACCCCAATCCAAAAGCTTCTGGAAAAAAGGTGTGAAAATAGCAACAAAACTGAGACGAAAACAATGATGTGACAAAAAATGATTAAAAAAAAGGACAAAAAAAAGGACAAAAAAATGACAAAAAAATGGACAAAAAATTACCAAAAATGACAAAAAATGATGAAAAGAAATGATGAAAAAATGACAAAAAAGTGACAAAAAAGCCCAAAAAATTATTTTAAAAAATGACCAAAAAAATGACAAAAAATGGACAAAAAATGACAAAAAATGACCAGAAAATGACAAAAAATGGACAAAAAAATGACAAAAAATGACCAGAAAAGGACAAAAAATGGACAAAAAAATGACAAAAAATGACAAAAAATGACTAAAATATGACAAAAAAAACCCAAAACAGCCAAAAAATTGACTAAAAAATTGACAAAAAAAATTGATGAAAAAAAATGATGAAAAAAATTGATGAAAAAAAAATGATGAAAAAAAATGATGAAAAAAAATGATGAAAAAATGACAAAAATATGACAAAAAATGACCAAAAAGCTCCAAAACAGCCCAAAAAATGACCCAAAAAAATGACAATAAAATGGACAAAAAAATGACAAAAAATGACCCAAAAAATGACAAAAAACTTGCAAGAATGAATTGAATACCCCCCCCCCAAAAAAGGTGGGGAAAAATCTGATGACGTGAGGAAAAAAATCCATTTAGATGAGTTTTGTAGACACTGGCCTACAGGATTTGGGTAAAGCTGAACTGGAGAAAATGCTCTCGGTTCAGGCGGGAGTTAAGAGGTTAAATCTCAGATTCTCCTGCCTTTCATCACATCTCCATGGAAACGAGCTGGAGACGCACCCACTCCCAGCACAGTTTACAGCAACATCTTAGCAGGGTGAGCCTCATGAATGTTTGTACATTATTATTTCAATGTCATAAAATAAATGCTTGTGTTTCAGCTACATTTATTGCTCTGTCTCTTTAAGAACCTGCCTTTAAAAGCAGCACCTTGTCTCTCACTGTCACTTCACCACAAACCAGACCAGGCCTCCTCCACGTCTGAGCTCCAGTCCTGGTTTAACCGAGTCCTGGTTCTTTTAAAGGTAAGATCTGACTTTAGTCTTTATATGGAACTGAATCTCTGGGATCTGTTCATTTCTTTCCAAAATAAATCTTTCAACTCAACTGTTGTCGTCTACCATATTTTACCTCTTATTTTTAATCTTATTTATTTGAATATTCTGATGCCCCTAAAGCCTTGTACTTTAACCTCTTAACTCCCGCCTGAACCGAGAGGAGCTTTTTCCTCACGTCATCAGATTTTTTTTCCATCATTTTTTTGTTGGGTATTCAACTCATTTTTATAACTTTTTTCGGTATTTTTTTGTCAATTTGTTTTTTCATTTTTTCGTCATTTTTTTGCCAATTTTTATCATTTTTTTTATCTCATTTTTTTCATTTTTTCGTCATTTTTAAATTATTTTTTAATTTCTTTTTGCAATTTTTTTGTCACATGTTTGTAATTTTTTGTCAATTTTTTGTCACATTTTTGTCATTTTTTGGTCAAATTTTTCGTCATTTTTTAATAATTTTTTTGGTCCATTTTTTATCACATTTTTGTCATTTTTTTGTCAATTTTTTATCACATTTTTGTCATATTTTAATCATTTTTTTTGCCATTTTTTTTGCTATTTTTTGTAATTTTTTGGTCCATTTTTTTGGAACATTTTTGTGACATTTTTGCCACTTTTTCATCATTTTTTCATCACTTTTTTGTCAAAGTTTTCTCACTTTTTTGTCACATTTCCATCATTGTTTTCGTCTCAGTTCTGTCGCCATTTTCTCACCTTTTTTTATTTATGGTTTTGGATTGGGGTAAAGCCAAACTGTAGAAAACGTGCTCGGTTCAGGTGGGAGTTAAGGGGTTAAAGTTTATAGCTTGTTTTTATCTAAACTCTGTGATATATCTTTATATGTTTAATTGTTCCTGGATCTTTTCCGGAGTTGGTTTTCGGTGCAGACGTGTGAGTGTGAAAGAGACGAAGGAGCGACTGAACCCGCAGACCCACTTCCTGTTCAGCCCCCCCTGCACAGGAAGTGGTTTTGTTCACTGACAAAAGCTGAGAGTCTGAATGTCGGTGGGATTTTTAAATAAAGGTCAAATACAAATAAAAACTTCCTCTGTGTCTCCTCAGTGATGGACCCTGCAGCTGTTCTGGAGGAGGGGCGGATCCTTCAGGTGCTCAGTCCGAACCGGCACGGACTCAAACCCTGGGACTGTGGTCTGTGGAGCGAGACGGAGCCGCCGCCGGAGCTGACAGGCCTCCGTGAGCCACAGCGCTACCTACAGGCCATGAGGCGCATCAACACGGTCCACAGGGAGAAGGTCCGCTTCAGGTCGGACACAGCGGAGGACTGTATGACCACGATGAACCTCCTGTTGGTGATCGTGGGCTCCATCGGGTGGTTCTGTATGATGGTGCAAAGCAGGAACACTCTAACGATTATGTATATGATCTTGTGTCTGATGTCATTTTGGTACAGCATTTTCACGTTCTGGGATCAGCAGGCGAAGCGTATCCTCCGTCTGCTGCAGAAGGCGGTGGGCGGGGCTAACGCTCTGCTGTGGGAGGAGGATCTTCTGATTGGCTGTGAGGCTAACGTGGAGCTGCTCGTGGTGCGTGTGCCTCTGAGCGCCTGCAGGGGGCGCCTCGGTCACCGGTTCGA
Organism: Gobius niger; assembly: GCF_951799975.1. Taxonomy (NCBI): domain Eukaryota; kingdom Metazoa; phylum Chordata; class Actinopteri; order Gobiiformes; family Gobiidae; genus Gobius; species Gobius niger. Next base: position 301,382 of record NW_027639156.1, on the reverse strand, counting down.
CTCCGCACTGAAGAAATACTCCTGCGCCTACGTCCTCAGCCTTGCTCAGCGGCACAAGGCCTCAGCCCCGCCCCCAGAGGAGCAGGGTCACCTGCAGGGGGCGCCCTGCTTCTGCCAGTTCGCACTCCAGAGGAAATGTTGTGGATGTTTCTGCTGAGATGATAACAGAGTCTGAAGTTACAGTCCTGAGGTTCAGACTTCCTTAAAGCAGCTCTACACTGCGTTCCAAATTATTATGCAAATGACATTTTTCTAAGATTTTCTAAACTGTCAACTCAAATGAGAGTCAGCATAATTTTCAAGTCTGTAACTGGTCGAGGATCATTTAAATGTGGTGGAAAAAATCTCCCAGTGAAAACAGTATTTTTTTCAAAAATAAATATAGTAAAAACCTCAAAATCCACTGTTCCAAATTATTATGCAACTCATCGTTTCAATACATTTTAAAGCTTGTAATTAACTGAAAATGGTCATTTGTTGTATTTGTAGCATTAGGAGGTCATATTTACTGAAATCAGAAGATATTTCAATCAAAAAAATATTAACAGGTCAAGTTATATTTTAACATAGGAGCCCTTGTGTGAAGCAGCTTCAAAATGCTTAAATCCATTAAACTTGTGAGTTTTTGGACAGTTTCTGCTTGGATTTCTTTGCAGGATGTTAGAATAGCCTCCCAGAGCTGCTGTTTGGATGAAAACTGCCTCCCACCCTCATAGAAGTGTTTTTTGTTGAGGCTCCAAAGGTTCTCAATAGGGTTGAGGTCAGGGGAGGAGGGGGCCCACATCATGAGTTTCTCTCCTTTTATGCCCAAAGCAGCCAATGATGCAGAGGTATTCTTTACAGCAGGACATGGTGCGTTGTCATGATGAAGAGGATCTTGTTTGGCTCTTCTTTTTGTAGCATAGAAGACAGTGGTCAGTCAGAGACTCCACATATTTTTCAAAGGTCATTTTCACACCTTCAGGGAGCCTAAAAGAGCCTAAAGGGGCCGACCAGCTCTCTCACCATGATTCTGGTCCAAAACATGACTCCGCCCCCTCCTTACTGACGTCACAGCCTTGTTGGGACATTGTGGCCATTCACCAACATCCACTACTCCATTGATCTGATCATCCAGGGTTACACGGCCTCATCAGTGAACAAGACTGTTTGAAAATGAGTCCTCATGTATTTCTGAGCCACTGCAGCCGTTTCTGCTTCAGCTTCAATGAACAGTTTAGGGGAGGCCGGATAGAAGGTTTATGCACAACTGCAGCCTCTGGAGGGTCCTACACCTTGATGTTCGTGGGACTCCAGAGGCACCAGCAGCTTCAAATACCTGTCTGCTGCTTTGTAGCATCTGTTCTCTTAATCTGATGTGTTTGTCTGGCAGAAACCGTCCATATTGTGCTTTTATCTGCACAAACCTGTGTGTCTGAATCATCCACAAATCTCTTATCAGTTCGATGATTACACTTAATCTTTCATGAAATGTCGAAGGTTTTCATACCTAGACCAAGGCATTCAACTATTTCACGCTTTTCATCAGCAGAAAGTCCCTTTTTCTTTCCCAGATTGCTTGAAAATGATGATCTGCTTAATAAAGTGGAACATCCTTTTTCAGTAGTTTTTCCCTTAACTGGGCTTAACCTGAAAACTGATCATCCCAGGTCTGAGATTAATGTCAGTGATTCAAAGAGCCCCAAGACACGACACCATCCATGAGTTTCATTATTATTGTTTTTTTTTTTACTTTTTGACACAAAAATCCAATTTGCATAATAATTTGGAACGCAGTGTAAGTAACTCTTCCCCCTAGAGGCCATAAGCGCAACTGCAGGTGTCGTAGCAAGTTACGATTTTTTTACGTATTAATTGTCTTGGAGAGTAAATACTACGCTGACAGGAAAGGCGAAGGGACAGAGGGTTACTGTGCATCCAATTACACAATGGAAATATTATTTTTTTTACTCAAACTTAGCTGTAAATACTGTTTAAAGTGACGTTAGCCCGCAGTTAGCTTTGCCCGTTAGCCTGTTAGCTTCTTCTGAAGCTACAAACGTAGCTTTCCACCACTGAGTATGGAGTGAATGTACAATTGTCTCATGTAAAGCGCTTTGTGACTATATGTCTGTGAAAGGCGCTATATAAATAAAGATCTTCTTCTTCTTCTTCTTCTTCTTCTTTGTGATTCCATTAGTGTGTATTGGTGACTCCGGGCCGGTGGCAGAGAAGTTGCAAACATGGTTTTCTGTCCAGAGACACCAGGGGGCGATGAAAGACCCTCCAATCATCCCATAAACACTTGTATTACCCCCACAGGGACGACGGGGAGGATTTATTAAGGTAAACACGTTACTTAGTGCTGCTTTAAACGTGTTTCTGTGAATTGTTTTATTGTTTTGTTAAGATCATTCTTCCTGTGTCCTTTTAAAATCACAAATAAATACTTTACAATATCCAATAAATCTGCACAACATGTAAGAGTCACAGAAAAAAGTGAAACAAAGTGAAGGTTTTTTCTATGGAAGCCATAGTTTCCGCCATGTTAACAAATAAAAGCCCAACGGGAAGTCGAAATTACGAGATTTAAAACTCAGAATTTCGAGATTTAAACTCGTAATTTGGAGTTTTTCAAATCCGTGATCATAGACATGGGTGCGGCGGGACAGCGGAACCACTGGTGCAGATGTAAACAAACATGGAGGATAGGCTTCATCGCGTTGTGAACCGGAGCTACAGCAGCTCTGGGACTTTTACAAAGACACAGAAGTGTTTATTTTACCTCAACACCCGGGATTATAAGCAGTGACAAGAAAACGTATTAAAAATGTCTGTATCCACGATAGGAATGTGTTTAGGCCTTGATGATGCAGGGCATTCCCAAAGCTAATGCTACGATCGTAGCATCATGAACTTCCATGAACTTCGGATGATCATGATCATGTGAAAATGCCTGAATAAAGTCAATAAACCACCGTCTACATAAAGCATCCCTTTAACACCGTCTACATAAAGCATCCCTTTAACACCGTCTCCATAAAGCATCCCTTTAACACCGTCTCCATAAAGCATCCCTTTAACACCGTCTCCATAAAGCATCCCTTTAACACCGTCTACATAAAGCATCCCTTTAACACCGTCTACATAAAACATCCCTTTAACACCGTCTACATAAAGCATCCCTTTAACACCGTCTACATAAAGCATCCCTTTAACACCGTCTACATAAAGCATCCCTTTAACACCGTCTACATAAAGCATCACTTTAACACCGTCTACATAAAGCATCCCTTTAACACCGTCTACATAAAGCATCCCTTTAACACCGTCTACATAAAACATCCCTTTAACACCGTCTGCATAAAGCATCCCTTTAACACCGTCTACATAAAACATCCCTTTAACACCATCTACATAAAGCATCCCTTTAACACCGTCTACATAAAACATCCCTTTAACACCATCTACATAAAGCATCCCTTTAACACCGTCTACATAAAGTATCCCTTTAACACCGTCTACATAAAGTATCACTTTAACACCGTCTACATAAAGCATCCCTTTAACACCGTCTGCATAAAGCATCCCTTTATAACCGTCTACATAAAACATCCCTTTAACACCATCTACATAAAGCATCCCTTTAACACCGTCTACATAAAGCATCCCTTTAACACCGTCTGCATAAAGCATCCCTTTATAACCGTCTACATAAAGCATCCCTTTAACACCGTCTACATAAAGCATCCCTTTAACACCGTCTACATAAAGCTTCCCTTTAACACCGTCTACATAAAGCATCCCTTTAACACGTCTACATAAAGCATCCCTTTAACACCGTCTACATAAAGCTTCCCTTTAACACCGTCTACATAAAGCTTCCCTTTAACACCGTCTGCATAAAGCATCCCTTTAACACCGTCTACATAAAGCTTCCCTTTAACACCGTCTACATAAAGCATCCCTTTAACACCGTCTACATAAAACATCCCTTTAACACCGTCTACATAAAGCATCCCTTTAACACCGTCTACATAAACCATCCCTTTAACACGTCTACATAAAGCATCCCTTTAACACCGTCTACATAAAGCATCCCTTTAACACCGTCTACATAAAACATCCCTTTAACACCGTCTACATAAAGCATCCCTTTAACACCGTCTACATAAAGCTTCACTTTAACACCGTCTACATAAAACATCCCTTTAACACCGTCTACATAAAACATCCCTTTAACACCGTCTACATAAAGCATCACTTTAACACCGTCTACATAAAGCATCCCTTTAACACCGTCTGCATAAAACATCCCTTTAACACCGTCTACATAAAGCATCCCTTTAACACCGTCTACATAAAGCATCCCTTTAACACCGTCTACATAAAGCATCCCTTTAACACCGTCTACATAAAGCATCCCTTTAACACCATCTACATAAAGCATCACTTTAACAACGTCTACATAAAGCATCACTTTAACACCGTCTACATAAAGCATCCCTTTAACACCATCTACATAAAGCATCACTTTAACAACGTCTACATAAAGCATCACTTTAACAACGTCTACATAAAGCATCCCTTTAACACCGTCTACATAAAGCATCCCTTTAACACCATCTACATAAAGCATCACTTTAACAACGTCTACATAAAGCATCACTTTAACAACGTCTACATAAAGCATCACTTTAACACCGTCTACATAAAGCATCCCTTTAACACCGTCTACATAAAGCATCCCTTTAACACCGTCTACATAAAGCATCTCTTTAACACCGTCTACATAAAGCATCCCTTTAACACCGTCTACATAAAGCATCCCTTTAACACCGTCTACATAAAGCATCCCTTTAACACCGTCTACATAAAGCATCCCTTTAACACCGTCTACATAAAGCATCCCTTTAACACCGTCTACATAAAGCATCACTTTAACACCGTCTACATAAAGCATCACTTTAACACCGTCTATATAAAGCATCCCTTTAACACCGTCTACATAAAGCATCCCTTTAACACCGTCTACATAAAGCATCCCTTTAACATCGTCTACATAAAACATCACTTTAACACCGTCTACATAAAGCATCCCTTTAACAACAATCACACTCTGAGCCGGGCAGGTTTATTACTCACACTTCATGTACAACTGGCCGTAGCCGATTGCTTAGCACCCGCGGCTAACTAGCTTCTTAGCAGCTCTAGCATCAGCTCCAATAATGGATCTTGTGGAATTAAGTATTTTACACTAAAAACGTCAATAAAGCCGTAACCACATAAAGCAGCCTTGAAGATTATCACACACAATGAGGTGGATTCCACCTGCTAACCAGGCTAACCGGGCAAACTAGCCATTGTCCACCAGCATCGCCCTTTTATCCATCGGGGAGACCATAGGGGGGGCTATAGGACATGGCAGGGGCAAAGAGGCACGAGTTTGCCCCAAAATAGCAGTTGTTTTTCAGGCATGATACGATTCCAAGACACGGCTCTGCCAGATCAAGCTCCACAGTTCAGACGCATCAGACAGGAAAGAGAACGGCAACAACATCCAGATTTTCAAAGCAATATAGGACTGACGTCTATGATCACGGATCTTAAAAACTCGAGATTTAGAGTCATAATTTTGTATTTTAAAAACAAAACTATGACTTTAAATCTTATAATTTCCCATTGGGCTTTTATTTTATAACATGGTGGAAAAGGGCTTCCAGACTTTTCTCCTTTGTGAGATCAAAACAGTCGCATATTTTCTCGATCAGTTTTATCTGAAATGGAAAACATTAAAAAGAATCTGGTTTTACTTTCATATAAAGCGCTCACATGTGGTTTTATGGTCAGAGTTAGATCACGATGTAAATCCCTCCTCTGCAGCTGTTTCCAGAGCAACGACAAACAATTGACCTGGAACCAGGAATTGAAATTGATACGATACCGATACTTTTGGTGTAATTTCTGTCGATACCGATACCGATACTGGTCATTTTATAATGTATTTCAATCAATGTACATTTCTAAAACTGGTTATTTGATATATTTAATAGGTAAATTAACATTATATTACTTTAACTGGTCAATTAAACAATGTTAATGTGAAATTAAAGATAAAAAAAAAGTTTAAAATGAATCCTTTAATGACAAACAGAACCTAAACCAGAATGATGAATCAGCCTCTGCTGTCGACTGTTTGGCTCAAAACGAAGATATAAATCGTCCTTTTCTGTCTAAAGTTGCTGCCACGCCTTCTTTTTACATATGCAAATTAATATCGATACTTTTTACCCCAGTATCAATACTTAAAAATTATCCGCTTGGTATCAATATACGGCATTGATACTGTGGTATCAATCTGCCCATCCCTGGAACTAGCTTCAGGTAAAACAGATCCAAAAGGCTGTGTGTTAATCACTGTGCGTTAAACACTGTACGTTAATCACTGTGCGTTAAACACTGTGCGTTAAACACTGTGCGTTAAACACTGTGCGTTAATCACTGTGCGTTAAACACTGTGCGTTACGCGCACGATCTGGCCAAACCCGATTTTCACAACAAACTCATGATTTAGAGCAGAGGATTTGGGGATTTTACAATATCGACTATCGGCCGATCCAGCACCGATAGAAGCCGATATCTCCGGGACCAAAAGTGATGGAGACTTAACGCACTGGAAAGAGTGAAGTCTTTAAAGCGACCCCCCCGACTTCCTGGACCTCAGAGGAAACGACTCCCCCGACAGCTAACGGCATGCTAAAGCTAACGGCCTGTTAAAGCTAACGGTATGCTAAAGCTAACAGCAGCTAATCAAAGCTGAGACACAAACTGTGATGAAGTAGAATCAGCCTCTGCTGGAGCGACCAAGTGTTTATGTTTTCACAGGATTATAAATCAGACAATCGGAAAAACCGGCCACAAAAATCGGCCGAGCAGATCGGCCTTAGAAAAACCCATATCGGTCAAAGTTGAAGAAACAAACAAGAATTTCCTCTGATGATGATGTCTCTGGAGTAAAAGAAAAGCAGGAGGTAAATGAGTCTGATTCAGGACCTGAGGCTCTCACTGGTCTCTGGACGAGGAGCGACGGCTGGACTTCAGAACCTGGAGGAGGAGCTTCTGATGGGCGGAGTCAGGTCTGCTCTGTCTCTTTAAGAACCTGCCTTTAAAAGCAGCACCTTGTCTCTCACTGTCACTTCACCACAAACCAGACCAGGTCACCTCCACGTCTGAGCTCCAGTCCTGGTTTAACCCGGGTCCTGGTTTAACCCAGTCCTGGTTCTTTTCAAGGTAAGATCTGACATTAGTCTTTATATGGAGTGAATCTCTGGGATCTGTTCACTTCCTGAGCCTGATTGACTCCGAGGTTTGAACTGTTTGATTAAAGTGACGAACGTTTACGCCGGGACAGGTTTCTCTTTAGAAAGACGCTTCGTGTGAATAAAACTTTGCTCCTGGATCTTTTCCTGAGTTGGTTTTTGGTGCAGACGTGTGAGTGTGAAAGAGATGAAGGAGCGACTGAACCCGCAGACCCACTTCCTGTTCAGCCCCCCCTTTACAGGAAGTGGTTTTGTTTACTGACAAAAGCTGAGAGTCTAAAGAGAGTCTGAGACTCCGTCTGAAAGCAGTAAATAGGTCAGAGCTCGAACGCCGAGCCGGATGTGCTTCAGCGTCCGCCATGATAAGAAGCGTCCAAATCGGGCTGTCAGCTAGGAATGCTAACTATATTAGCCACTTTAGCATAAGGACCTCTGATGCTAACTATCATAGCCACTTTAGCATAGGGACCTCTGGTGCTAACTATATTAGCCACTTTAGCATAAGGACCTCTGATGCTAACTATCATAGCCGCTTTAGCATAGGGACCTCTGATGCTAACTATCATAGCCACTTTAGCATAGGGACCTCTGATGCTAACTATCATAGCCACTTTAGCATAAGGACCTCTGGTGCTAACTATCATAGCCCCTTTAGCATAGGGACCTCTGATGCTAACTATCATAGCCACTTTAGCATAAGGACCTCTGGTGCTAACTATCATAGCCCCTTTAGCATAGGGACCTCTGGTGCTAACTATCTTAGCCACTTTAGCATAGGGACCTCTGGTGCTAACTATCATAGCCCCTTTAGCATAGGGACCTCTGGTGCTAACTATCATAGCCACTTTAGCATAGGGACCTCTGGTGCTAACTATCATGGCCACTTTAGCATAGGGACCTCTGGTGCTAACTATCATAGCCACTTTAGCATAGGGACCTCTGGTGCTAACTATCATAGCCACTTTAGCATAGGGACCTCTGGTGCTAACTAACCGGTGATTAGGAGCTATGTGCCATCCCATAAGCCACTGCGCTGACCTCAAGGACAGTCACTGGTCCTGATCCTCTGTGTCTCCACAGTGATGGACCCTGCGGCTGTTCCTGCGGCTGTTCCTGCGGCTGTTCCTGCGGCTGTTCCTGCAGCTGTTCCTGCAGCTGTCCTTGCAGCTCTTCCGGTGCATGGGCGGATCATACAGATGCTCAGTCCGAACCCGGACAGACTCAAACCCTGGGACTGTGGTCTGTGGAGCGAGACGGAGCCGCCGCCGGAGCTGACAGGCCTCCGTGAGCCACAGCGCTACCTACAGGCCATGAGGCGCATCAACACGGTCCACAGGGAGAAGGTCCGCTTCAGGTCGGTCACAGCGCAGACGTGTATGAACATGACAAACCTCATATCGGGGATCGTGGGCACCATCATGGGGTTCTGGCTGATGGGACAAAAACAGGATTTGAAAACGACTGCATTTGTTATCTCGGGTCTGGGGTCGTTATACGTCTGGATTCTCACGTTCTGGAATCGGCAGAAGAAGCGTGTCCTCCGTCTGCTGCAGAAGGCGGTGGGCGGGGCTAACGCTCTGCTGTGGGAGGAGGAGTATCTGATTGGCTGTAAGTCTAACGTGGAGCTGCTCGTGGTGCATGTGCCTCTGAGCGCCTGCAGGGGGCGCCTCGGTCACCGGTTCGACTCCGCGCTGAAGAAACACTCCTGCGCCTACGTCCTCAGCCTTGCTCAACGTCTCAAGGCCTCAGCCCCGCCCCCAGAGGAGCAGGGTCACCTGTGGAGGGCGCCCTGCTTCTGCCAGTTCGCACTAAAGAGGTAAAGTTGCTGATGTTTCTGCTGAGACGCCAACACCTGGACCCAGGAAGACCCGTCATTATCACTGCAATATTCTCAGCAAGTATGAACTGAATACTGACCTGTGTGCAACTGTGTACTGTATATATTCATAAATACATTTGGCACAGTAAAAATAAATCACAACTAAGCACTGCAATACTGTGTCTGGGTTTCATTAAGGAGCAGCAAACCACAAATCAACTTTATGGGCTAATAAGCTCCTTGTGTGGCGCCCTCTTGTGGTCAAACATATACTGCGTTTGTATTTTGAGGAGCGGAGAAATGTTCCTTTAAGTCGGTCTCTTCACAGAGCGCTGGTTGTCGTTGCCAGGTCTATTTCAGTGAATGAAAATATAAAGTCACACGGAAACAAATATCCAAAATGACTCAGACAAATTCAAAATGGAGAATCTGCTTTTGAAATGAGCTCTGCATTTTACCCGTCCTTTTAAGGAGCGGTGCCGCGCTCGAGGATGATGGTCAGTGTCACCTGGTTGGAGCTGTTACCTATTGTACATGTTTTTAGTGGTGGCTGAAACCTATGCTGACACGAGGAGGACAAACAAACTCCGCAGAAAGGACCTGGACCTTCTAGCTGTGAAGCACGAGCACTAACCACTGAGCCACCGTGCTCTGATGTCACTGGGGAACAGAACACGCCCCCCTGTCAGGTGATCAAGATCATGTGACCCTCCTCTCTCCTCAAGGAAACTAATAAAGACTCACACTGTTACAGCAGAGCTCATGTTTGATGCTTCTCAGTCGGGCAAAGCGATACGGCCCAAAGTCTATATCACGATATAAAAAACAAATATCACAATAACGATATTCTTAATCACAACCTTAGTTACAAATATCATCGACTCACAGCAGTTTAGGCTAGTAGCGGTTAGGCTAGTAGCGGTAAGGCTAGTAGCGGTAAGGCTAGTAGCGGTGAGGCTAGTAGCGGTAAGGCTAGTAGCGGTGAGGCTAGTAGCGGTGAGGCTTGTAGCGGAAAGGCCTGTAGCGGTGAGGCTAGTAGCAGTAACGCTAGTAGCGGTAAGGCTAGTAGCGGAAAGGCCTGTAGCGGTAAGGCTAGTAGCAGTAAGGCTAGTAGCGGATAGGCTAGTAGCGGTAAGGCTAGTAGCGGGAAGGCCTGTAGCAGTAAGGATAGTAGCGGTAAGGCTAGTAGCGGAAAGGCTAGTCGCGGTAAGGCTAGTAGCGGGAAGGCCTGTAGCAGTAAGGATAGTAGCGGTAAGGCTAGTAGCGGAAAGGCTAGTCGCAGTAAGACTAGTAGCGGTGAGGCTAGTAGTGGTAAGGCTAGTAGCGGTGAGGCTAGTAGCGGTAAGGCTAGTAGCAGTAAGGCTAGTAGCGGTGAGGCTAGTAGCGGTAAGGCTAGTAGTGGTAAGGCTAGTAGCGGTGAGGCTAGTAGCGGTAAGGCTAGTAGCGGTAAGGCTAGTAGCAGTAAGGCTAGTAGCGGTAAGGCTAGTAGCAGTAAGGCTAGTAGCGGTGAGGCTAGTAGCGGTAAGGCTAGTAGCGGTAAGGCTAGTAGCGGTGAGGCTAGTAGCGGTAAGGCTAGTAGCGGTAAGGCTAGTAGCGGTGAGGCTAGTAGCGGTAAGGCTAGTAGCGGTAAGGCTAGTAGCGGTGAGGCTAGTAGCGGTAAGGCTAGTAGCGGTGAGGCTAGTAGCGGTAAGGCTAGTAGCGGTAAGGCTAGTAGCGGTAAGGTTAGTAGCGGTAAGGCTAGTAGTGGTAAGGCTAGTAGCGGTGAGGCTAGTAGTGGTAAGGCTAGTAGCGGTGAGGCTAGTAGCGGTAAGGCTAGTAGCGGTGAGGCTAGTAGTGGTAAGGCTAGTAGCGGTGAGGCTAGTAGTGGTAAGGCTAGTAGTGGTAAGGCTAGTAGCGGTGAGGCTAGTAGCGGTAAGGCTAGTAGCGGTAAGGCTAGTAGCGGTAAGGTTAGTAGCGGTAAGGCTAGTAGTGGTAAGGCTAGTAGCGGTGAGGCTAGTAGTGGTAAGGCTAGTAGCGGTGAGGCTAGTAGCGGTAAGGCTAGTAGCGGTAAGGCTAGTAGTGGTAAGGCTAGTAGCGGTGAGGCTAGTAGTGGTAAGGCTAGTAGCGGTGAGGCTAGTAGCGGTAAGGCTAGTAGCGGTAAGGCTAGTAGTGGTAATGCTAGTAGCGGTGAGGCTAGTAGTGGTAAGGCTAGTAGCGGAAAGGCTAGTCGCGGTAAGGCTAGTAGTGGAAAGGCTAGTCGCGGTAAGGCTAGTAGCGGTGAGGCTAGTAGTGGTAAGGCTAGTAGCGGTGAGGCTAGTAGTGGTAAGGCTAGTAGCGGTGAGGCTAGTAGCGGTAAGGCTAGTAGTGGTAAGGCTAGTAGCGGTGCGGCTAGTAGTGGAAAGGCTAGTCGCGGTAAGGCTAGTAGCGGTGAGGCTAGTAGTGGTAAGGCTAGTAGCGGTGAGGCTAGTAGTGGTAAGGCTAGTAGCGGTGAGGCTAGTAGCGGTAAGGCTAGTAGCGGTAAGGCTAGTAGCAGTAAGGCTAGTAGCGGTGAGGCTAGTAGCGGTAAGGCTAGTAGCGGTAAGGCTAGTAGCGGTGAGGCTAGTAGCAGTAAGGATAGTAGCGGTAAGGCTAGTAGCGGGAAGGCCTGTAGCAGTAAGGATAGTAGCGGTAAGGCTAGTAGCGGAAAGGCCTGTAGCGGTAAGGCTAGTAGTGGAAAGGCTAGTAGCGGAAAGGCCTGTAGCGGTAAGGCTAGTAGTGGAAAGGCTAGTCGCGGTAAGGCTAGTAGCGGTGAGGCTAGTAGTGGTAAGACCTGTAACAGTAAGGATAGTAGCGGTAAGGCTAGTAGCGGGAAGGCCTGTAGCAGTAAGGATAGTAGCGGTAAGGCTAGTAGTGGAAAGGCTAGTAGCGGAAAGGCTAGTAGTGGAAAGGCTAGTCGCGGTAAGGCTAGTAGCGGTGAGGCTAGTAGTGGTAAGGCTAGTAGCGGCGAGGCTAGTAAAGGTAAGGCTAGTAGCGGTGAGGCTAGTAGTGGTAAGACCTGTAACAGTAAGGATAGTAGCGGTAAGGCTAGTAGCGGGAAGACCTGTAACAGTAAGGATAGTAGCGGTAAGGCTAGTAGCGGAAAGGCTAGTCGCGGTAAGGCTAGTAGCGGTGAGGCTAGTAGTGGTAAGGCTAGTAGCGGTGAGGCTAGTAGTGGTAAGACCTGTAACAGTAAGGATAGTAGCGGTAAGGATAGTAGCGGTAAGGCTAGTAGCGGAAAGGCTAGTCGCGGTAAGGCTAGTAGCGGTGAGGCTAGTAGTGGTAAGGCTAGTAGCGGTGAGGCTAGTAGTGGTAAGGCCTGTAGCGGTAAGGCTAGTAGTGGAAAGGCTAGTCGCGGTAAGGCTAGTCGCGGTAAGGCTAGTAGTGGTAAGACCTGTAACAGTAAGGATAGTAGCGGTAAGGCTAGTAGCGGGAAGGCCTGTAGCAGTAAGGATAGTAGCGGTAAGGCTAGTAGCGGAAAGGCTAGTCGCGGTAAGGCTAGTAGCGGTGAGGCTATTAGTGGTAAGGCTAGTAGCGGTGAGGCTAGTAGCGGAAAGGCTAGTCGCGGTAAGGCTAGTAGCGGTGAGGCTAGTAGTGGGAAGGCTAGTAGCGGTGAGGCTAGTAGCGGTAAGGCTAGTAGCAGTAAGGCTAGTAGTGGTGAGGCTAGTAGCGGAAAGGCTAGTAGCGGAAAGGCTAGTCGCGGTTAGGCTAGTAGCAGTAGGGATAGTAGCGGTAAGGCTAGTAGCGGTGAGGCTAGTAGCGGTAAGGCTAGTGGCGGATAGGCTAGTCGCGGTAAGGCTAGTAGCGGTGAGGCTAGTAGTGGTAAGGCTAGTAGCGGTGAGGCTAGTAGCGGTAAGGCTAGTAGCAGTAAGGCTAGTAGTGGTGAGGCTAGTAGCAGTAAGGCTAGTAGCGGAAAGGCTAGTCGCGGTAAGGCTAGTAGCGGTGAGGCTAGTAGTGGTAAGGCTAGTAGCGGTGAGGCTAGTAGCGGTAAGGCTAGTAGCGGTAAGGCTAGTAGCGGTAAGGCTAGTAGCAGTAAGGCTAGTAGCGGTGAGGCTAGTAGCGGTGAGGCTAGTAGCAGTAAGGATAGTAGCGGTAAGGCTAGTAGCGGGAAGGCCTGTAGCAGTAAGGATAGTAGCGGTAAGGCTAGTAGCGGAAAGGCTAGTCGCGGTAAGGCTAGTAGTGGAAAGGCTAGTCGCGGTAAGGCTAGTAGCGGTGAGGCTAGTAGTGGTAAGGCCAGTCGCAGTAAGGCTAGTAGCGGGAAGGCCTGTAGCAGTAAGGCTAGTAGTGGAAAGGCTAGTAGCGGAAAGGCTAGTAGTGGAAAGGCTAGTCGCGGTAAGGCTAGTAGCGGTGAGGCTAGTAGTGGTAAGGCTAGTAGTGGTGAGGCTAGTAGCGGTAAGGCTAGTAGCGGTAAGGCTAGTAGCGGTAAGGTTAGTAGCGGTAAGGCTAGTAGTGGTAAGGCTAGTAGCGGTGAGGCTAGTAGTGGTAAGGCTAGTAGCGGTGAGGCTAGTAGCGGTAAGGCTAGTAGCGGTAAGGCTAGTAGTGGTAAGGCTAGTAGCGGTGAGGCTAGTAGTGGTAAGGCTAGTAGCGGTGAGGCTAGTAGCGGTAAGGCTAGTAGCGGTAAGGCTAGTAGTGGTAATGCTAGTAGCGATGAGGCTAGTAGTGGTAAGGCTAGTAGCGGAAAGGCTAGTCGCGGTAAGGCTAGTAGCAGTAAGGCTAGTAGCGGTGAGGCTAGTAGCGGTAAGGCTAGTAGCGGTAAGGCTAGTAGCGGTGAGGCTAGTAGCAGTAAGGATAGTAGCGGTAAGGCTAGTAGCGGGAAGGCCTGTAGCAGTAAGGATAGTAGCGGTAAGGCTAGTAGCGGAAAGGCCTGTAGCGGTAAGGCTAGTAGTGGAAAGGCTAGTAGCGGAAAGGCCTGTAGCGGTAAGGCTAGTAGTGGAAAGGCTAGTCGCGGTAAGGCTAGTAGCGGTGAGGCTAGTAGTGGTAAGACCTGTAACAGTAAGGATAGTAGCGGTAAGGCTAGTAGCGGGAAGGCCTGTAGCAGTAAGGATAGTAGCGGTAAGGCTAGTAGTGGAAAGGCTAGTAGCGGAAAGGCTAGTAGTGGAAAGGCTAGTCGCGGTAAGGCTAGTAGCGGTGAGGCTAGTAGTGGTAAGGCTAGTAGCGGCGAGGCTAGTAGCGGTAAGGCTAGTAGCGGTGAGGCTAGTAGTGGTAAGACCTGTAACAGTAAGGATAGTAGCGGTAAGGCTAGTAGCGGGAAGGCCTGTAGCAGTAAGGATAGTAGCGGTAAGGCTAGTAGCGGAAAGGCTAGTCGCGGTAAGGCTAGTAGCGGTGAGGCTAGTAGTGGTAAGGCTAGTAGCGGTGAGGCTAGTAGTGGTAAGACCTGTAACAGTAAGGATAGTAGCGGTAAGGCTAGTAGCGGGAAGGCCTGTAGCAGTAAGGATAGTAGCGGTAAGGCTAGTAGCGGAAAGGCTAGTCGCGGTAAGGCTAGTAGCGGTGAGGCTAGTAGTGGTAAGGCTAGTAGCGGTGAGGCTAGTAGTGGTAAGGCCTGTAGCGGTAAGGCTAGTAGTGGAAAGGCTAGTCGCGGTAAGGCTAGTAGCGGTGAGGCTAGTAGTGGTAAGACCTGTAACAGTAAGGATAGTAGCGGTAAGGCTAGTAGCGGGAAGGCCTGTAGCAGTAAGGATAGTAGCGGTAAGGCTAGTAGCGGAAAGGCTAGTCGCGGTAAGGCTAGTAGCGGTGAGGCTATTAGTGGTAAGGCTAGTAGCGGTGAGGCTAGTAGCGGAAAGGCTAGTCGCTGTAAGGCTAGTAGCGGTGAGGCTAGTAGTGGTAAGGCTAGTAGCGGTGAGGCTAGTAGCAGTAAGGCTAGTAGTGGTGAGGCTAGTAGCGGAAAGGCTAGTAGCGGAAAGGCTAGTCGCGGTAAGGCTAGTAGCAGTAGGGATAGTAGCGGTAAGGCTAGTAGCGGTGAGGCTAGTAGCGGTAAGGCTAGTGGCGGAAAGGCTAGTCGCGGTAAGGCTAGTAGCGGTGAGGCTAGTAGTGGTAAGGCTAGTAGCGGTGAGGCTAGTAGCGGTAAGGCTAGTAGCAGTAAGGCTAGTAGTGGTGAGGCTAGTAGCAGTAAGGCTAGTAGCGGAAAGGCTAGTCGCGGTAAGGCTAGTAGCGGTGAGGCTAGTAGTGGTAAGGCTAGTAGCGGTGAGGCTAGTAGCGGTAAGGCTAGTAGCAGTAAGGCTAGTAGCGGTGAGGCTAGTAGCAGTAAGGCTAGTAGCGGTAAGGCTAGTAGCGGTAAGGCTAGTAGCAGTAAGGCTAGTAGCGGTGAGGCTAGTAGCGGTGAGGCTAGTAGCAGTAAGGATAGTAGCGGTAAGGCTAGTAGCGGGAAGGCCTGTAGCAGTAAGGATAGTAGCGGTAAGGCTAGTAGCGGGAAGGCCTGTAGCAGTAAGGATAGTAGCGGTGAGGCTAGTAGCGGGAAGGCCTGTAGCAGTAAGGCTAGTAGTGGAAAGGCTAGTAGCGGAAAGGCTAGTAGTGGAAAGGCTAGTAGCGGAAAGGCTAGTAGTGGTGAGGCTAGTAGCGGTAAGGCTAGTAGCGGGAAGGCCTGTAGCAGTAAGGATAGTAGCGGTAAGGCTAGTAGCAGTAAGGCTAGTAGCGGTGAGGCTAGTAGCGGGAAGGCCTGTAGCAGTAAGGATAGTAGCGGTAAGGCTAGTAGCGGAAAGGCTAGTCGCGGTAAGGCTAGTAGCGGTGAGGCTAGTAGTGGTAAGGCTAGTAGTGGAAAGGCCTGTAGCAGTAAGGATAGTAGCGGTAAGGCTAGTAGCGGAAAGGCTAGTAGTGGTAAGGCTAGTAGCGGTGAGGCTAGTAGCGGTAAGGCTAGTAGCGGTAAGGCTAGTAGCAGTAAGGCTAGTAGTGGTGAGGCTAGTAGCGGTAAGGCTAGTAGCGGTAAGGCTAGTAGCAGTAAGGCTAGTAGCGGTGAGGCTAGTAGCGGTAAGGCTAGTAGCGGTGAGGCTAGTAGCGGTAAGGCTAGTAGCGGTGAGGCTAGTAGCGGTGAGGCTAGTAGCAGTAAGGCTAGTAGCGGTAAGGCTAGTAGCAGTAAGGCTAGTATAGTAGCAGTAAGGCTAGTAGCAGTAAGGCTAGTATAGTAGCAGTAAGGCTAGTAGCAGTAAGGCTAGTAGCGGTGAGGCTAGTAGCAGTAACTTTAGTAGCAGTAAGGCTAGTATAGTAGCAGTAAGGCTAGTAGCAGTAAGGCTAGTATAGTAGCAGTAAGGCTAGTAGCAGTAAGGCTAGTAGCGGTGAGGCTAGTAGCAGTAACTTTAGTAGCAGTAAGGCTAATGACCGGTAAACGTTGGAAAATCCCATTCAAGTCACTGGAGCTTCTGCTGCAAAGTGAGGAGCCGTTTAATAAAATGCGATAACGATTTTCAACACGATGGACCTCAGAGGAAACGAGAAACATCATGAATCTGGACGATCTGCTGTTTGTCCTTTTGAAGCTCAGAACCTTAATCCAATCACTGAGTCAGTTTTAACCTCCACAACTGTAATTTTTTGCTACAGCTAACAGCATGCTACAGCTAACAGCATGCTAACCAGCCCGACACCTTTGAACCTGGAGGAGGAGCTTCTGATGGGCTGAGTCATGTCTGCTCTGTCTCTTTAAGAACCTGCCTTTAAAAGCAGCACCTTGTCTCTCACTGTCACTTCACCAGAAACCAGACCAGGCCACCTCCACGTCTGAGCTCCAGTCCTGGTTTAACCGAGTCCTGGTTTAACCGAGTCCTGGTTCTTTTCAAGGTAAGATCTGACATTAGTCTTTACATGAAGTGAATCTCTCCGGCCCTGGACCTTCCCTGGAGCTAGTTCCTGGAGCAGACCCCTGACAGGCTGAGCTTCAGCTTTGGGCTGAGTTTGAGGAGTTTGTGAAGTGGTGGATCAGGTCCAGCTGAGACCGTGAGCCTCATCTGGACCTGAGCGGAGCAGGACAGAGGAGGGTCGTCCCCACAGGTCTGTGTCTCAGGAGCCTTTGGAGGAAAGAACCAGAGAAGTGGCCAACAGGGGGCGCTCTGGGGCTACAGTTTACATGCAGATGATGCAGATGTTCTGTGCTGATCCTTCTCCACTGCAAGCGATTCAACTCTTACAAATGCTTTTGACACTGGTCAAGCTAATTTTTTGGATGCTATTTTCAAAATCCAAAAATCTGCCTCAAATGTCCAGCCTTCATGGCCGACATATTGAAAACGTAGATCAGTATAAGTACCTAGACTTGTGTTCTCTCTCGTTCACGTTTCACATTCAACATCTGACTGAAAAACTCAGATTGAAATTAGGATTATTTTTTCAAATTGGGTCCTCAGACATGATGGACCTCATGTCTGTGTGAAGCCTGATCTGAAAGCTCAGACCTACAGAGCAGGTGTGGGTGAAACCAGGTCAGGACGTGGCTAAATCTGACAAATGTGTGACTTTAGGCCTGTGGTGTTTCTCAGGTGCTTCCTCCCTCGTCTGAAGCACAATGTGTCGCGTCTTCACCTCCTGACCTTCACCTCCTGACCTTCACCTCCTGACCGCGCTGACCTCATCCTCTGTGTCTCCACAGTGATGGACCCTGCAGCTGTTCCGGTGCATGGGCGGATCCTTCAGGTGCTCAGTCCGAACCGGGACGGACTCAAACCCTGGGACTGTGGTCTGTGGAGCGAGACGGAGCCGCCGCCGGAGCTGACAGGCCTCCGTGAGCCACAGCGCTACCTACAGGCCATGAGGCGCATCAACACGGTCCACAGGGAGAAGGTCCGCTTCAGGTCGGACACAGCGGAGGCGTGTATGACCGGGACGAACGTCGTGTCGGTGATCGGGTGGACCATCGGGGGGCTCTGGCTGATGGTGCAAAACAGGGACGCTCTAACGATTATGTATATGATCTTGGGTCTGATGTCGTTATACTACGAGTTTTTCACGTTCTGGAATCAGCAGAAGAAGCGTATCCTCCGTCTGCTGCAGAAGGCGGTGGGCGGGGCTAACGCTCTGCTGTGGGAGGAGGACCTTCTGATTGGCTGTGAGGCTAACGTGGAGCTGCTCGTGGTGCGTGTGCCTCTGAGCGCCTGCAGGGGGCGCCTCGGTCACCGGTTCGACTCCGCGCTGAAGAAATACTCCTGCGCCTACGTCCTCAGCCTTGCTCAGCGACACAAGGACTCAGCCCCGCCCCCAGAGGAGCAGGGTCACCTGCAGGGGGCGCCCTGCTTCTGCCAGTTCGCACTCCAGAGGAAATGTTGTGGATGTTTCTGCTGAGTCTGAAGTGACAGTCCTGTTTTATGTTTTATGAAAGGCTTTGTGTTTGTGCTTACAAATAAACTTGCCTTAAATAAAATGAAGAGTAACTGCCTCAGAGACTGTATCGTTCTATTTCTCCACTTCTTGATCGAGGAATTCCTCTGTTTTTGTGTTTTTGAATTCATCCTCCAACTCTTTCCAGTATTGATCTGTTTTCCATGTTTCTCTTTTCTAACTCTCTCATGTCGTTTTTTTTTTGCCGTTTCCTTAACAGAGAATTAAAGGATCGACTTCCTCAGTTTCATTTTCTCTGGTTTTGCCTCAGTCTGGTGTGTTTTAGGTCAGTGTTTCTGGACTGGTTTAACCTCTTAACTCCCGCCTGAACCGAGAGGATCTTTTTCCTCACGTCAACAGATTTGTTTTCCATCATTTTTTTGTTGGATATTCAACTCATTTTTGTCATTTTTTTGTCATTTTTTGTTATTTTTTTGTTATTTTTTCGTCAATTTTTTGTAATTTTTTTGTAATTTTTTCCTCATTTTTTCGTCATTTTTTTGTCATTTTTTTGTAATTTTTTTGTCATTTTTTCGTCATTTTTTCGTCATTTTTTCGTCATTTTTTCGTCATTTTTTTGTCATTTTTTTGTAATTTTTTGTCATTTTTTGTCATTTTTTGTCATTTTTTGTCATTTTTTGTCATATTTTCATCATTATATTATTATTTTCTCAGCTTTTTTCCAGAAGCTTTTGGATTGGGGTAAAGCCAAACTGGAGAAAATGCTCTCGGTTCAGGTGGGAGTTAAGGGGTTAAAAATCCCCCAGAAAACGACTTTTAAAAGATCACGTCAAACATTTTTCTCTAATGTTGACGTGGAATAAACATTAAATAAGTGAAACTGTGCCGGATAACAGGGTTTATGTTCACCCTATCCCGGAGGCTCGTGTGGGCGGGGCCATGATAGTGCCCGCCCCTTTTCTCAAGTCAAAGTTAATGCTTTTTAATGTCATTTTCAAGGCCCCAAAACGAATGTAAATCCAACAAATGCAGGAAAAGAATCGTTTACAAACATCAAACAAAGGCCCCGCCCCTCACCTGTCCACAGGCCCCTCCCCCGCCCTGGCCCCGCCCCTCACCTGTCCACAGGCCCCTCCCCCGCCCTGGCCCCTCACCTGTCCACAGGCCCCTCCCCCGCCCTGGCCCCTCACCTGTCCACAGGCCCCGCCCCGGCCCCGCCCTGGCCCCGCCCCTCACCTGTCCACAGGCCCCTCCCCCGCCCCGGCCCTGGCTCACCTGTCCATAGGCGAGCACGGTGGCGTTGTAGCCCTCGAAGCAGCCGTCGATGAGCCTCTCGGTGCAGCCGCCGTAGATCTGCTCTTGGCTGGAGTCCATGTCGAACAGGAAGTCGAAGGTAAAGGCTTTGTCTCCGCCCAGAACCACCTGCGGCTCGGCGGGCGTGGCCGCCGTGCACACGTGGCAGCCCTCCATCTGCTCCCGCGGCAGCTGAGGCCGGATCCTGCGGCACAAGGACAGACTCAGGGCACGGTTTGTTTCCCCGATACCAGTGCTTTCGATACCGATACTTTTACTCAAGTGTCGTCCAGAAAACAGAACAATGATGTGGGAGATCTGCAATTTTTCGTAATTTTTTCATCATTTTTTTGTCAATTTTGTTTCAATTTTTTGTAATTTTTTGTCATATTTTTGTACATTTTTTGTACATTTTTTGTCATTTTTTGTAATTTTTTCGTAATTTTTTTGTCATTTTTTCGTAATTTTTTTGTAATTTTTTCGTCGATTTTTTTTGTCATTTTTCGTCAATTTTTCGTCCTTTTTTCGTCCTTTTTTTATTATTTTTTCGTCAAAAAAAATGGACGAATTTTTTTTGTCATTTTTTCGTCATTTTTTCGTCATTTTTTTGGCCTTTTTTTTTTTTTTTGTCATTTTTTTGTCATTTTTCATCATTTTTTCGTCCATTTTTGTAAATTTTGGGAATTTTTTCATCATTTTTTTGTCAATTTTGTTTCAGTTTTTTGTCATTTTTTCTTCATTTTTTGTCATTTTTTCGTCAATTTTTTGTAATTTTTGTAATTTTTTCGTTATTTTTTCGTCAATTTTGTTTCAGTTTTTTGTAATTTTTTCTTCATTTTTCGTCAATTTTTTGTCATTTTTCGTCAATTTTTCTAATTTTTTGTAATTTTGTGTTTCCCCGATACCAGTACCTTCGATACCGATACTTTTACTCAAGTGTCGTCCAGAAAACAGAACAATGATGTGGGAGATCTGCACATTCACAGGTTCATCTCTAGTGTCAGGAAATGTGGGGGAAATTCAATATATAGGAAAAAAAAATTACATGAAAAAAAAAGGAATAAATTGAGGAAAGAAAAAAAAAGAATTGGAGGAAATAGGGAATAGCACCAGTAATGAAAAAATAGTAAAAATGAAGGGGGGAAATTGGGAAAACAACAACAACAAAAAATGGCAATAAATAAAAATGGGGCAAACATTGGGTGAAGACAAAAATCTGGAGAAATTGGGAAAAATAAAAAGAATTAAAAAAACATTTATTTCCGCTGAAACAACCAAGACGGTCCCTGGACCATAGACTGTAGTTATTAACCTCTTAACTCCCGCCTGAACCGAGAGGAGCTTTTTCCTCACGTCATCAGAATTTTTTTCCATCATTTTTTTGTTGGGTATTCAACTCATTTTTTTGTAATTTTTTTGTCAAATATTTATCTTTTTTTTTGTCATTTTTTGGTCACATTTTTGTGATTTTTTTTGTCAATTTTTGGGGGATTTTTTTGTAAATTTTTTGTAATTTTTTTGTCACATTTTTTCGTCAATTTTTTCGTCAATTTTTGTAATTTTTTGCTACATTTTGGTCATTGTTTTGTCACATTTTTGTCAATGTTTTCTCACTTTTTTGTCACATTTCCATCATTGTTTTCGTCTCAGTTTTGTCGCTATTTTCACACCTTTTTTCCAGAAGCTTTTGGATTGGGGTAAAGCCAAACTGGAGAAAAGGTGCTCGGTTCAGGTGGGGGTTAAGGGGTTAATAGACTCCTCCGCCTCACTCCGCCCCTTTACCACAATCACCACGCTCGGGGGGGAAATCAGACTCCTCCTCCCCAGATCTGAAGCATGTGCCTAAAAAGGGCATGAGGGCGGGATCTTCCCTGTAGACTCCGCCCCTGTGTAACGTGCAGCTCCAATAACAGCACGAGACCAGCCTGGTTTCTTTAATTGTGCCGGAGCAACATCCATGTGATTTCTAATGGGAGACTAGTGGCCATGTGCAGGTACTACAGCAATGAAGAGAGAAGTTTTTTTCTTTTTCCCGATACCAGACTGGCATCGTTTAACGGCAGCCCTATTGTCAGCGCTCGATCTGCCTCCACTACGCAGGCAGATCGAGCGCTGAGCAGAGACTCAAAGATCCTTAACCTCTTACCACCCGCTTAAACCGAATGCCTTCTGTCCTCTTTGGCTATAGGCCTGTATAACACCTCATTTGAAAGCTAAGACCCACAAAACTGATCTTTTTCCTCACGTTGTTGCTGTGTTGGGTCACCTTTATGTTTTTTTTTGTATCACATTTTTGTCACATTTTTGTCATTTTTTGTCATTTTTTTGTTGAATTTTTGTTGAATTTTTGTTGAATTTTTGTCACATTTTTGTCATTTTTTTGTTGAATTTTTGTTGATTTTTTGTTGATTTTTTGTAGAATTTTTGTTGAATTTTTGTCACATTTTTGTTGATTTTTTGTCACATTTTTGTCATTTTTTTGTTGAATTTTTGTTGAATTTTTGTCATTTTTTGTTGAATTTTTGTTTATTTTTTGTCACATTTTTGTCATTTTTTTGTTGAATTTTTGTTGATTTTTTGTCACATTTTTGTCATTTTTTTTGTTAATTTTTGTTGCATTTTTGTCACATTTTTGTCACATTTTTGTTGAATTTTTGTTGATTTTTTGTCACATTTTTGTCACATTTTTGTTGAATTTTTGGTGAATTTTTGTCACATTTTTGTTGAATTTTTGTCACATTTTTGTTGAATTTTTGTCACATTTTTGTTTACATCCTTGTTTTCTTCTCATTTTTTGTGGCTGTTTTGGTGCTTTTCTCCCAAGAAGCTTTTTGATTGGGGTAAAGCCAAACTGGAGAAAATGGGATCCGTTCAGGCGGGAGTTAAGAGGTTAAAGAGACTAATAGCTAGAATCTGCACATGTTTCGCTCGACTCCTGAAAACTAAATAAAAAGTAAAAGAAAAGACTAAAAACATGTGAGTTTCAGTTTGAAAGAGCCTCATGTCATTGTAGCTGATTTTCCTCTGCAGTTCTTACAGTGACCACAGGATGGAGACAAACAGCTGCTGCAAAACCCAGTCCAAAAGTCATCACAAAAGAAGTAAAAGTCATAATCTCCATTTATGAACAGTTCACTAAAACTCTTATTAGAACAGATTTTATTTTTTTTCCAATATTTGTTTCTATTCATTGATGTTTTTATTGGTCTTTAATTGTGTTTTTATTGTGCGTTTGTGTTTTTAACCTCTTAACTCCCACCTGAACGGATCCCATTTTCTCCAGTTTGGCTTTACCCGAATCTAAAAGATTCTTGGGACAAAAGCAAAAAAAACTGAGAAGAAAACAAGGATGTAAACGCGACAAAAATGTGACAAAAATTCAACAAAAATTTGACAAAAATTCAACAAAAATTTGACAAAAATTCACTAAAAATGTGACAAAAATTCAACAAAAATGTGACAAAAATTCAACAAAAAAGTGACAAAAATTCAACAAAAAAGTGACAAAAAATAAAAAAAAAAATGACAAAAATTCAACAAAAATTCAACAAAAACGTGACAAAAATTCAACAAAAAAGTGACAAAAATTCACCAAAAATGTGACAAAAATTCAACACAAATGTGACAAAAATTCAACAAAAAAGTGACAAAAATTCAACAAAAAAGTGACAAAAAATCAACAAAAAAGTGACAAAAATTCAACAAAAATTCAACAAAAAATCAACAAAAATTCAACAAAAAAGTGACAAAAAATCAACAAAAATTAAACAAAAATGTGACAAAAATTCAACAAAAAGTGACAAAAATGAAAAAAAAAAAAGAAAAGAAAAAAACATACAAAAGGTGACTCAACACAGTAACAACGCGAGGAAAAAGATCAGTTTTGTGGGTCTTAGCTTTCAAATGAGGTGTTACACAGACCTACAGCCAAAGAGGACAGAAGGCACTTGGTTTAGGCGGGGGGTCAGAGGTTAAACACTTTTTATCTGTGGATGTGTTCGAGGAAAAGCAGCCGGAGCCTCGGAGCCTCTGACGGACAGAACCAGACTGTGTTCAACAAAAGGACATTGTTTTGTTTGAGACAAACAGAGAAACAGAGACACGGCTCTGACGACGACGGTTCACCCTCAGCGGGAACAGGAGCACGAGTGTTTCACAGTTAGAAGGTCCCGGGTTCGACTCTCATTATCCAGAGTGTTGCTGATACCTGGAGATATTTTTTTTCTAATTCATGCAGTTCTTATATTTGAAGAGTTTCGTGGCGCTAGGCTAGTGCATTTCTATGGTATCAGCTAGCCTGCATTAACCCCTTAACTCCCACCTTTTCTCCAGTTTGGCTTTGCCCCAGTCCAAAAGCTTCTGGTAAAAAAGCTGTGAAAATAGCAACAAAACTGAGACGAAAACAATGAAGGAAATGGGACAAAAAGGCGAGAAAACATTGACAAAAAGTTCTGAAAAATTGATGAAAAAGTGGCAAAAATGTCACAAGAAATTGATAAAAAATGACAAAAATGTGACGAAAAAACGACAATAAACGACAAAAAAAGAAAAAAAAAAGGGGAAAAAATGACAAAAATGTGACAAAAAATGACCAAAAAATGACAAAAAAAATGACAAAAATGTGACGAAAATGTGACAAAAATGTGACAAAAATGTGATAAAAAATGACAAAAAAATGACAAAAAAATGACAAAAAAAATGACAAAAATGTGACGAAAAAATGACAAAAAAATGACAAAAATGTGACGAAAAAATGACAACAAAACGAAAATAAACGACAATTTTTTTTTTTTTTAATGTGATAAAAAATGACCAAAAAATGACAAAAATGTGACAAAAATGTGATAAAAAATGACAAAAAATGTGACAAAAAATGACAAAAAAGTGACAAAAAAATGACAAAAAAATGACAAAAAATGACAAAAATGTGACAAAAAAATGACAAAAAATGACAAAAATGTGACAAAAAAATGACAAAAAATGACAAAAATGTGACAAAAAAATGACAAAAATGTGACAAAAAAATGACAAAAAAATGACAAAAAATGACAAAAATGTGACAAAAAAATGACAAAAAATGACAAAAATGTGACAAAAAAATGACAAAAAATGACAAAAATGTGACAAAAAAATGACAAAAATGCGACAAAAAAATGACAAAAAAATGACAAAAAATGACAAAAATGTGACAAAAAAATGACAAAAAATGACAAAAATGTGACAAAAAAATGACAAAAAATGACAAAAATGTGACAAAAAAATGACAAAAATGTGACAAAAAAATGACAAAAAATGAGAAAAAAAAAGACAAAAAAAATGACAAAAATGTGACAAAAAATGACAAAAAATGTGACAAAAATGTGACAAAAAAATGACAAAAAAACGACAAAAAAATGAAAAAAAATTGACAAAAAAGTTACATAAATGAGTTGAATACCCAACAAAAAAATGATGGAAAAAAAAGTCTGATGACGTGAGGAAAAAGTTCCTCTTGTTCAGGCGGGAGTTAAGAGGTTAAAACAGTGTGACCCACAGAGCACCTGAGTCACTTCTAACACCAGACTAACCATAGAAACGTCTGTGTCCATAGAATCATGTTTGGAATATAACTGACCTGCATCACATTTTGAGGGACTATTTTCTCTCAGATCACTCCACCGCCGTGTAGCTTATACAACCACGAAGCTGATGCTGCTCAAATATAAGGTATTTTATATGACTCTATGGACACAGAGGAGGGGGGAGGGGGAAGTGTCTTGCCCGAGGACACAACCACAGCCTCTGCTTCAGGAATATCGTCCCGTCAGCAGCGGAGCCGGAATCTCCACGAGTCCGAAAGAGTCTAAATGTGGAGCGTCTGAAATAGAGTCACTGCTCCACATTCACAAACAGCAGAGGCTTCTCAACCCGCGGCCCGGGGCCCACACACAGTGAGGGACTAAACATCCATCAGGAGTTATCAAAGTCATGTTTAAGGGGCTGATGTTTTTATAGAGATACAACTGTTTCCTCGTACTTGATTCATGACAAATGAACTTTAACCCCTTAACTCCCGCCTGAACCGAGCACAGTTTCTCCAGTTTGGCTTTACCCCAATCCAAAAGCTTCTGGGAAAAAGCAACAAAACTGAGACGAAAACAATGATGGATATGTGACAAAAAAGTGAGAAAACATTGACAAAAAAGAGATGAAAAATTGATGGAAAAGTGGTAAAAATGTCACAAGAAATTGACAAAAAAATGACCAAAAAACGACAAAAATTTTATAAAAAGTGGACCAAAAAATGACAAGAAATTGATTTAAAAAAATGACGAAAAAATGACAAAAATTTGATAAAAAATTGACGAAAAAATGACCAAAATGTGACCCAAAAAAATGACAAAAAAGTTACAAAAATGAGTTGAATACCCAACAAAAAAATGATGGAAAAACAATCTGATGACGTGAGGAAAAAGCTCCTCTCGGTTCAGGCGGGAGTTAAGAGGTTAAAGGCGCCGCTTAGATTTTTTCAATTTTCTGTTACTGGAATAAAATGTGTTTTGTCCTTTAGTATCTGGTCAAAGCAGACATTTATCCAAAAAACACTGGTTCTAAAGCCTTTGAAACAGTTATAAAATGTCCATTTTTCACTGCATTTTTACAGTGAAGTGACTGACGTTGCAAAAGCAGGAGGAAGTTTGAGATGAGTTTGTACCATCAGATGTAGCCACAGGTTTCGCTCCTTTAAGAATGTTTGGTCGACTCTTAGAAGCTAAAGTAAAGAAGAGACTAAAACATGTGAAAGAGGCTCATTTAACAACAAACATGAAGCACCAGAAACAACAGCAACATTTTCTAAATTCCAAACTTTCTTCACATTTTTTCAAATTTCTTTACAATTTTTCACTTTACTTTTCAATTTTTGTCCATCGTTTAATTTTTTTTTTTTTTTCCGATGCCCCATTTTTTCCATTTTTTTTTTTTTCCTACTATATTTTTTCCTGAATTTATTCCCAATTTCCCGATTTTTCCCACAAATGTTCAGAATTATTTTTCTACATTTATTCCACTATTTTCTTCCCATTTCTTTCCAAATGTTTCCACACTTGAACTGGACGTTGTATTTACAGATCTTCCAAACTGTGACGTGTCGGCCTGTGGAGACTCACTACATGTTTATAATGTT
Source organism: Gobius niger (assembly GCF_951799975.1). Taxonomy (NCBI): domain Eukaryota; kingdom Metazoa; phylum Chordata; class Actinopteri; order Gobiiformes; family Gobiidae; genus Gobius; species Gobius niger. The sequence continues at coordinate 274,558 of NW_027639156.1, read as the reverse complement.
TATAATGTTTATAATGTTTATAATGTTGAAATACAGTCGGGGAAGGAAACTTACATGGAATTTACATCGACTAAATCTAGAAAAACGTCAGACTAAACCAGGTCTAAACCAGGTCTAGAGGAGCAGGGACAGATATAGAGCGAGTTCTTTTTAAAGCCGCGCCGTCACTGGCTCCTGTTTAACCTCTGACCTCTGACCCCGAGGCTGAACTTGAATGAATAATAACCTGGATGTTCCGCAGTGCGGCTTTAACGGCGGGAGGTGGATCCAAATCCTCCGGTCCTGCAGAGACCGGACAGAGACCGGACAGAGACCGGACTGATCCCGGACTGATCCTGGATCAGCCGATGAGGCCGGACTTAATCCCCCAAACCCGACTTTAGGAACATCACTCACATACGCGGAGCTGCTAAACACTCATCTGTCTCCAAACTACGACTTTTCAAAATTTTGACAAAAAATGACCAAAAAAAAGACAAAAAATTGACCAAAAAATGACAAAAAATTGACCAAAAAATGACAAAAAATTTACCAAAAAAAAAAAAAAATGACCAAATAAATTGACAAAAAAATGACACAAATTTGACCAAAAAAACAATAAAAGAAAAAGAAAAAACTAAAAAAAAAAATGCCAAAAAAATTAATTTAAAAAATGACAATAAAGTTGAGTTGAAAACCCCCCCAAAAAAGATGGAAAAAAATGTGATGACGTGAGGAAAAAGATCCATTTAGATGAGTTTTGTAGCTCTTAGCTTTCAAATGAGGCGTTACACTGGCCTACAGGATTTGGGTAAAGCTGAACTGGAGAAAATGCTCTCGGTTCAGGCGGGAGTTAAGAGGTTAGTACAAAATAAAAACGGTTTCCAGGAAGTAACTATTCATTTCGGACTGCCTGGTTTCCACGTGGCTAAAGACGGGACAAACCTGCAGGAAGGGACAAACGAGGAGGTATCCGGGCAAGGCTCACAGCTCAGCCTCACAAGCCTCTATTGTACAGATGTTCTGGACGTTCACTGGGGAATAAAACTGATTATTTCCTAAACGCTCTTCAGATTTTTAAGTTCTGTTCAAAAAAGAAAAGGCTTAAAGCAGCACTACGTAACTTGTTTCCGTCGTCCCTGTGGGGCTGATACACGTGTTAAAGGGATGACATCGCCCCCTGGTGTCTCTGGACAGAAAACCACAATTGCAGCTTTCCTGCCTCGGGTCGGAGTCACCAATACACACTAATGGAATCACGCAGGAGAAGCTAACAGGCTAACGGGCTAAGCTAACTGTGGGCTAGCGTCACTTAAACAGTATTTACAGATAAACTATGATCTTATTGTGTAATAACAACCTCCCTCTGTCCCTTTGTCTTTGTCAACAAAACAAAACATGTACAACGCGACCTCGACTCGAGACACAAACGTGACGAGGAGCGATGAGGTCCAGAGGAACCGCTTTATCCTCGCCAAGATTTTTCATTTTATTAAATCATCTTATTTATTAACCTCTTAACTCCCGCCTGAACCGAGAGCGTTTTCTCCAGTTCAGCTTTACCCAAATCCTGTAGGCCAGTGTAACGCCTCATTTGAAAGCTAAGACCTACAAAACTCATCTAAATGGATCTTTTTCCTCACGTCAGCACATTTTTTTCCATCTTTTTTGGGTGGTTTTCAACTCATTTTTAAACTTTTTTGTCATTTTTTTAAATCATTTTTAATTATTTTTTTTGTCAAATTTTCGTCATTTTTTTGTCATTTTTTTGGTCATTTTTTGTCAATTTTTTGTCAATTTTTGTTATTTTTTTGTCACTTTTTTGTCAAAGTTTTCTCACTTTTTTGCCACATTTCCATCATTGTTTTCGTCTCAGTTCTGTCTCTATTTTCACACCTTTTTTCCAGAAGCTTTTGGATTGGGCTAAAGCCAAACTGGAGAAAATGTGCTCGGTTCAGGTGGGAGTTAAGGGGTTAAAGGCAGATGATGTAAACCAAATACAGGATTCTGATGACATCATCACTACGAGACGAAGAGGAGCTGTTTCTGACGGACACGGGTCGATGTGAAGAACTGCAGCGAGAAGAGGATTAAACATCTCAGAGGAGACGAGACTCACTCCAGCCTCCAGTCTCCACAAACACAGACATGTGCGGTATCCACGTGTAGCTTGAAAGGCCGAGATCACGCAGGCATTTAAGGGACTCAGGCTGGAGACTCGAGCTGGAGACTCGAGCTGGAGAGATTTTTTTGTTATTTTTATGTCATTTTTTTGTTAATTTTTTGTCTTTTTTTTGTCATTTTTTGGTCATTTTTATGTCATTTTTTTGTTAATTTTTAGTCATTTTTTAGTCATTTGTGTCATTTTTTGTTATTTTTTTGTCATTTTTTTGTCATTTTTTGTTATTTTTGTTATTTTTATGTCATTTTTTTGTTAATTTTTTGTTATTTTTATGTAGTTTTTTTTTGTTATTTTTTGGTCATTTTTATGTAATTTTTTTGTAAATTTTTAGTCATTTTTTTGTTAATTTTTAGTCATTTGTATGTAGTTATTTTGTCATTTTTTGTCATTTTTTAGTCATTTTTTTGTTAATTTTTTGTCATTTTTATGTCATTTTTTTGTTAATTTTTTGTCATTTTTATGTCATTTTTTAGTCATTTTTTTGTTAATTTTTAGTCATTTTTTAGTCATTATTTTGTCATTTTTTTTGTCATTTTTTGTTATTTTTGTTATTTTTATGTCATTTTTTTGTTAATTTTTAGTCATTTGTATGTAGTTTTTTGGTCATTTTTTGGTCATTTTTATGTCATTTTTTTGTTAATTTTTTGTCATTTTTATGTCATTTTTTTGTCATTTTTTTGTCATTTTTTGGTCATTTTTATGTCATTTTTTTGTTAATTTTTAGTCATTTGTATGTAGTTATTTTGTCATTTTTTGTCATTTTTTAGTCATTTTTTGTCATTTTTATGTCATTTTTTTGTTAATTTTTAATCATTTTTTAGTCATTATTTTGTCATTTTTATGTCATTTTTTTGTTAATTTTTTGTTATTTTTTTGTCATTTTTTGGTCATTTTTATGTCATTTTTTTGTCATTTTTTTTGTCATTTTTTTGTCAAATCTTTGTCAATTTTTTTGTCACATTTTTGGGGCTGGAGACTCGGGCTGGAGGTTGTGTTACTTAAAAGGTTTTGTTTTCGAGGTGCAGCTCTTGGATTGGTTGAGCACTTTCCTTGGTCATTTTATACTCACTACTGCCACCTCAGGTCACATGTGTAACTGCAGCTTCTACATTAAGCTCGTGCATGACTGTAATTCGGACCAAAGGAACACGTAGGGAGGAAAACACTTAGTTTGAACATTTTTAAACTCCGTATAGTCCCTTTAAGGTCAGGTGTTGCTGATTATGGTGAACAAACACTTTCCAAAGATGTTGTTAGCATTTGGCCTCTCCCAGTTTATTCCTATGGCTCCAAACAGGTGAAGTTAGAGGCGACCGAGCTCCTCCATGTTTAAACACAGTCACGTGATCCAAGTGTAATTACACAGAATCAAAAGAAAAGAAACATGTAAACCCTGTATTTGGTTTACGTCATCTGGCTTTAACCCCTTAACTCCCGCCTGAACCGAGCACATGTTCTCCAGTTTGGCTTTACCCCAATCCAAAAGCTTCTGGAAAAAAGCTGTGAAAATAGCAACAAAACTCAGACGAAAACAATGAAGATGTGATAAAAATAAAAATGTGACAAAAAATGACTAAAAAATGACTAAAAAACAAACAAAAAAATGACAAAAAATGACAAAAAAATAACAAAAATGGCAAAAAAATGGCAAAAAAATGACTAAAAAACAAACAAAAAAATGACAAAAATTGGCAAAAAATGACAAAAAAACAAACAAAAAAATAAAAAAATGACCAAAAAATAAGAAAATGACAAAAAAATGACAAAAAAATGACAAAAAAATGACTAAAAAATTGGCAAAAAATGACAAAAAAACAAACAAAAAAATAAAAAAAATGACAAAAAAATAAAAAAAATGACAAAAAATAAAAAAAATGACTAAAAAATGACTAAAAAATTGACAAAAAATGACAAAAACACAAACAAATAAATGACAAAAAAATGGCAAAAAAATGACCAAAAAATGACCAAAAAAAATGACAAAAAAATGACTAAAAATGGCAACAAAAATGGCAAAAAAAAAAAAAAATGAAAACAAATAAAAATAAATGACAAAAAATGAACAAAAAAATGACAAAAAAAAATGACAAAAAAAATCACCCAAAAAAAAGATCATTAAATGACAAAAAATGACAAAAAAACTAACAAAAAATGACAAAAAAAATAACAAAAAATGGCTAAAAAATGACAAATAAATGACAAATAAATGACAAATAAATAAAAAAAAATTATAATAATAAAAAAATGACAAAAATAAATGACAAAAAAATGACAAAAAAATTATAATAATAAAAAAATGGCAAAAAAAAGGGCAAAAAAAATAAATGACAAAAATATGACTAAAAAAAAAAAAAAATGACAAAAAATTACAAAAAAATGACAAAAAGAAAAAATATATATCAGTCACCCATTCACTCTCGTTCACACCAGTGCCTGTTTGCCTATATTTTTTATACAGAACAATTTCATATTTCAAGGGACGGTTGGCAACACTGACCGTAATCCAAATATGGTCATTTCCTTTGTGGTCACGCATCCACAGGACCACACATTTAACCACACATTTAACCACACATTTAACCACACATTTAACCACACATTTAACCACACATTTAAAGCTGTTGTTCAGATTTAAAGCTGCATTACAGGAGGCCCCGCTCCTCGTGTGACTGTGGGATCTTTGTTCGGACTCTGAGCTGCAGCCGCTGCGTAATCCTCTTACGGAGCAAAATATCAGCTTTTACTGCATCAGCACAAACACGCAGTAACAGCATGCAGTACAAGTACAAGTACACAGGGCCAGTACTGCAGTAGAAAACAAGGAGAGCAGGGTTTGAACTGTCATGAGAAAACACAGAGAGACTCATGTCAAAGCTTCTGGACCAGAGGAACGCCTCATTTGAAAGCTAAGACCTGTGTAAGATCTGGAGGTGGGGGCAGGAAGCTGCTGTTTTCTGGTTCTGGTTGTCATTTTTTTGGTCATTTTTTGTGTGTCTTTTTTTGTGTGTGTGACTGAGCGCACACGTAAAGACCAGACAGGTACACATGAACTCGTCTAAGCTCAGGTAAGAACTGTTCCTTTAACAAGTAAGGATTAAACACCTCAGAGTCGCGTTAGACGGTTCTAACGGCCGACACAGTGTTGTTCCTCCTGCATTATAACGTCTAACGCGGCTCCTCGTTGTTTAATCCGCTTATACCAGGGTCCCACAAACGCAACATTTATAATACATGTGTTTTTCATTGACTAAAGTCACTAAATCTGCCAGACTACGGGACTATTTTGTGTGGGTTATTAGCCGGTCACTGAAGGCTGGTCTCAGAGCGAGTCATTCTCCGCAGCTATTACGAGGATCTCAGTCAGGCTCAACGACACAACATCAGCACAGAATCACAACACAACAGGACTAACCCGGAAACACTTTTGTGTGAAAAAAGGACAAAAAAAAGACAAAAAAAAGACATAAAAAACGACAAAAAAGACAAAAAAACGACAAAAAAATGTCAAAAAAGACAAAAAAGGACAAAAAATGACAAAAAATAACAAAAAAATACAAAAAAATGACCCAAAAATGACAAAAAATGACAAAAAAAGACAAAAAAATGACAAAAAAATGACAAAAAAATGACTAAAAAATGTCAAAAAAAAATGACAAAAAATGACTAAAAATGACTAAAAAAACCGACTAAAAAAATGACTAAAAAAATGACCAAAAAAATGACAAAAAAAAAGACAAAAAAATGACTAAAAAAGATTAGCTAGCTAGCTCAACCAGCTCAACTGTTTATGGAAACAGCTGCGGTGGAGTCGCTCACACCTGGGCCCCCCCAACTCAAACTTTTATGTTTGACTTTACTAATCCAGACAAAGATGCTTCAATGCAGGATCATTTTATGTACGTCTGAAAATGATGAATAGCCTTAACCGTTTCCAATAGAAATGTAAAGCTCATATGTTATTAACAGTAGCTAACCTAGCTGCTCACTCTCCTCTACAAACATTTAGCAAACACTAAATCCATCTCATACGTTCCTGTCAGTCACTAATTACGCCTTTATCTGACTCAGCTGTGTCAGGCGTTGCTATGGCGACGCCACAGCGGAGTGACATCCCAGTGATTTAACTACCGGACTACGTGTGCGGTTACACCAAAATAATGCACCAGCCAATCAGAGTCCAGTATCACCCAGACCAGGGTGTAATAGATCATAAACAGAACCTTCTCCACAAAGACTCAGAGCTTCACTGATGCAACGTCAGGCCCGGGGGCCAAATCCGGCCCTCCATCATGAAGCCTCTGGCCCTCAAGATGATTTTGAGGAACATTATTACCCAAATCAGAGCTCAGATGGCTGTTAAAAACCTCTGACCCCTCACTCTAACCAAGCACAATATTGTTCCTCTGCCTCAGGTTCTTCCTCCTCTCGTTCCTCTGATGAGACACGTTTGTTTGTTTCTGACTCGTCATTTCAGGAGCAGAGCCTGAAGTCCAGGAGCCTCGTCCTGCGTCACAGCATCAGTGACGAGTGTGGGCAGAGTGAACCGGGATCCACCCCGAGCAGCAGCAGGGGCTTAATTTAGCACAAAAGACTATTTCAAAACCAGACCGGCCTCTCAGAATAAATCTGGGCCAGCGCTGAGGAGTCACCGCGGAGTGAAGCCAGAACCCTGCTCGATTTGAGTAAAGCAGGTCTGCCATTCAGGACAACATCGTAATGATAAACACACATTCTGTTTAGCTCAGCTTTGTAGGTCTTAGCGTTCAAATGAGGCGCTGCTCTGGCCTGTAGGACGTCACCTTTCAGATTTGGGTAAAGCCGAACTGGAGGAAGTGCGCTCGGTTCAGGCGGGGGTTAAGAGGTTAAACTATGAGCCGGAGCTAAACCCGGGGCCCTGCGGTTGTCATGGTGATGCCAGATGTCCAGCTTCAGGGCTCGTGCGTCTCACTCACCTGAGGGCCACGCGCACAGAGCTGTCGTCCGCGTTCATCATGTCTCCTCCTCCTCCTCCTCCTCCTCCTCCTCCTCCTCTTCCTCCTCGCGCGGGTCGGAGCGAAGATCCACCGGAAAGAAGCCGAAAATGGAGGAGGTTTTCAGGGTAAATCCATCAGCGGCGCGGCCGGGGATGGAGCTCCACAGGGCGGCTCCAGGGGCAGAGCTGCGGCCGGGGATGGAGCTCCACAGGGCGGCTCCAGGGGCAGAGCTGCAGCCGGGGATGGAGCTCCTTAGGGCGGCTGTAGGCGCAGAGCTGCAGCCGGGGATAGAGCTCCTCAGGGCGGCTGTAGGCGCAGAGCTGCAGCCGGGGATGGAGCTCTTCGGGGCGGGTGCGCAGCCTGGCAGTGAGTGTCCTCCGGAGCCGGTGTGAGAGGGGAGTGATGACGGGACGGGACGGGAGGGGGGGGGGGGACTGGAGGGGTTGGGTTTTCAGGGGAGGGGGACGTACGCACACGCAAGGACGCACGGCACGAGGGGCAGCCGCAATGCGTCCCACGCCCCTCTCCGCTGCGGGGTGACGTCATGGCGTGGAGAAAACAGGGACTTTTATTATTTTATTAGCAGGTCCCGGAAAAACATGAGCCCATCTGTGGATCCAAGTTTAAAGCTATTGATCCGGGACAGCGTGAAGGTCACGACATGTTAATTACACACATTTAAAATAAACAAATTAATGTTCTGTTTTCTTATATGTTGGTATCATGAACCTGAAAGTCATTTCCACTTAACCTCTTACTCCCCGCCTAAACCGAACGCCTGCTGCCCCCTCTGGCTATAGGCCTGTGTAACACCTCATTTGAAAACTAAGACCCACAAAACTGATATTTTTCCTCGCGTTGTTGCTGTGTTGTGTCACCTTTTTATGTTTTTTTAAAATCACATTTTTGTTGATTTTTTGTCACTTTTTTGTCGCATTTTTGTCACTTTTTTATTGAATTTTTGACAATTTTGATTTATTTTTTGTCAATTTTTGTTGAATTTTTGTCAATTTTTTGTCATTTTTTGTTGATTTTTTGTTGAATTTTTTGTTGAATTTTTGTTGAATTTTTGTCACTTTTTTGTTGAATTTTTGTCAATTTTTTGTTGAATTTTTATCAAATGTTTGTCGAATTTTTGTCACTTTTTTGTTGATTTTTTGTCACATTTTTGTTGAGTTTTTGTCACTTTTTTTTTTATTTTTTGTAATTTTTTGTTGATTTTTTGTAATTTTTGTTGATTTTTTGTCCATTTTTTGTCATTTTGTCATTTTTTTGTTTAATTTTTGTCACTTTTTTGTTTAATTTTTGTCACTTTCTTGTTTAATTTTTGTCACTTTTTTGTTTAATTTTTGTCACTTTTTTGTTTAATTTTTGTCAATTTTTTGTTGAATTTTAGTCAAATTTTTGTCACTTTTTTTTAATTATTTTTTGTCACATTTTTGTTGAGTTTTTGTCACATTTTTGTTGATTTGTTTTTTGCTGCGTTTACATCCTTGTTTTCTCCTCATTTTTGTGGCCTTTTTGGTGCTTTTTTCCCCAAGAAGCTTTTTGATTCGGGTAAAGCCAAACTGGAGAAAATGGGATCCGCTCAGGTGGGAGTTCAGAGGTTAAATGGTTTGACTCCATCATAAGTGAAGTAGATTTACAGTTCAGTTTAACTATTTCATGACATGTTTTAAACAAAATGAAAAAACATCTATGGTGGTGTGATGGTATAATTGCTATTGTCTTCTTTGTGTTTGTTTTACTGTAGGGGGCGCTAACACCCTCGATACAAACGTCTTGCATAAAATAAGGAAAGAGGAAACTTTTAAACATAACTTTAATCGAAGAATCCACAAAGTGCCGGAGTTTTTTCTTCTTCACACAGTATTTACACAGAAACATGTAACGTTAGGTCAGAAAGTCGTCCGTGATCCTGGAGGTTTTGTGAAAACGTCTCCAACGCCGTGAATTATTTGAGCTGTGGAAGAAAAGTCCCGTTTTGACACGAGTTTCCACTTTTTAAAGCGACTCTTTGTCTTTTACTCACGGTGATGAAGGCGGCGTCGCTGTCCGGCCCCACAGCGCCTGAAACGTGCTACAACAACAGCACATTTTTATCGTCAATAAATCACTTTTTTGACATTTTGATTCATAAAGTGCGTTTAGATTCACCGTGAACTGGATAAAGTCCGAAAACCAGCAGCAGAAACGGAGGAACTGAAGGAGCGAAGAGGAGACAGGGCGGAGCTTCTGTTTGCAGACGGTTCCAGCTGTTCTGGGACTGTTTCACATTTTTGCCCCATTTTGTCCTTATTTCACCAAATGTTCCAAAGTTTATGCAACATTAATAATTTATGCAAACTAACCCATTCATGCATTTTACCACTTTATGCAGTTTATGCAACACGACATTTTATGCATTTTACCAGTTTATGCAATTTCTGCATTCGCTTCCCACAATTTTGTTGAATTTTTGTCACTTTTTTGTTGAATTTTTGTCAATATTTTGTTGAATTTTTGTCACATTTTTGTCACATTTTTTGTCAATTTTTGTCACATTTTTGTTGAATTTTTGTCACTTTTTTGTTGAATTTTTGTCACTTTTTTGTTGGATTTTTTGTCAATTTTTATCACATTTTTGTTGAATTTCTGTCACATTTTTGTTGAATTTTTGTCACTTTTATGTTGGATTTTTTGTCAATTTTTGTTGAATTTTTGTCACTTTAAGCTCATATCCAGCACAAACGCTAGCCCGGCTAACACCAGACTAAAATCACAGGTGATATCGTCCATACTCGTTTATTGTGCTGAATGTCTCTCCTGCGTCTGCACGAGGCCACAGCCAATCGTATCATCGTATCTGATGACGTCTGACGAACCCGCTGTAAACTTTTGAGCTAAACTCTTTAGAACTCGGTCTAAAGCTCGATCTAAAAATACCATCGCGTCTGCTGCTGTCATGTTGGATCCGTAAATAAACTTTTTCTTTTTAATCCGTAAATAAACTACAAGCTTCCGTATATGGAACAGCGCGTCATCGTCTTGGTCCCTCCTCGTTCTGTGATTGGTTCCCAGATCCATGCGAACATTTGGGCCCTGGTCCCCAGTCTGGAGTTAGCCCGGTTAATTAGTCTGTTCAAGTTTATACGTAGCCTTTGACTCATTTGTTTTGTTTTACTATGTCAATGTTCATTTTGTTTTTATCTGATTGTATTCACCTGTAGCACTTTGAGGTTTCTTTGAAATGTAAAGTGCAATAAAAAAAAAGTATTATTATTTATTATTTTCACATGATCGATCAGAGCTTTAGATTGTACCATTAGCATGTAGCATTAGCTTGTACCATTAGCTTGTACCATTAGCATGTAGCATGTAGCATGTAGCATTAGCTTGTAGCATTAGCTTGTAGCATTAGCATGTAGCATTAGCTTGTAGCATTAACTTGTAGCATTATCTTGTACCATTAGCATGTAGCATTAGCTTGTAGCATGTAGCATTAGCTTGTAGCATTAGCATGTAGCATTAGCTTGTAGCATTAGTTTGTACCATTAGCATGTAGCATTAGCTTGTAGCATTAGCTTGTACCATTAGCATGTAGCATTAGCTTGTAGCATTAGCATGTAGCATTAGCATGTAGCATTAGCTTGTAGCATTAGTTTGTACCATTAGCATGTAGCATTAGCTTGTAGCATTAACTTGTAGCATTATCTTGTACCATTAGCATGTAGCATTAGCTTGTAGCATGTAGCATGTAGCATGAGCATGTAGCATTAGCATGTAGCATTAGCTTGTAGCATTAGCTTGTAGCATTAGTTTTGTACCATTAGCATGTAGCATTAGCTTGTACCATTAGCATGTAGCACTAGCTTGTAGCATTAGCATGTAGCATTACCTTGTACCATTAGCATGTAGCATTAGCTTGTAGCATTAGCTTGTACCATTAGCATGTAGCATTAGCATGTAGCATTCGCTTGAAGCATTAGCTTGTAGCATTAGCTTGTACCATTGGCATGTAGCATTAGCATGTACCATTAGCTTGTAGCAATGGTACAAGCATTAGCTTGTACCATTGGCATGTAGCACTAGCTTGCACCATTAGCATATAGCATTAGCATGTAGCATTAGCGGGTGGCATTAGCATGTAGCATTAGCTTTCTCCGGCTGGTCATCATCAAGGCCCAAACACATTCCCAGCGCAGATCCCGCCTCTGAGATCAGTTTTCTTGTCGCCGCTCTGAATCCTGGGAGTTTAGGTAAAGAAACACTGATGTGAGTCTTTGTCCCGGAGCCGCTGTAGCTCCGGTTCATGACACGATGAAGCTAATCCTCCATTGTTTACATCTGATGATCAGGATCTACGCCACGGTTTGGACTTTGAACAGTCTGCAAACAGTAACAGCTCAAAAACAGAAAACAGAAAATAACCACGAAACACCGTCAGAGCTGCAGCTGCACAACATCAGCAAACGCTTCGTAATGACGTTCAAGGCCTTCGTTTTTACACAAATGTCTGGATTTCCTCATATTGTGCAGCCTTTACGTTGCCGTGACAACAGTCTGTTACTCCAGGTCGGTCCCGGACTCGGACTCGGACCCGGACCCGGACCCGGAGCGGTCTCGTCCGTTTACCCGCGTGTACTGCACGTCGCCTCGGGGCGGGGCCGAGGAGGCGGAGCAAAGCGGCGTCGAGAAGAGCAGCTCCATGTCCTCGAGACGCAGCCCGCGGGTCTCAGGGAGCGACGTCACCACGAAGACCAGCGCCACGGCAACCAGCGCCGCGTACAGGAAGAAGGCTCCTAAAGAATAAGAGCGTTAATACAGGAAGAGGCTCCTACAGAATAAGAGCGTTAATACAGGAAGAAGTCTCGAAGAAACTTGTGGCATTAGCTTGTAGCATTAGCATGTAACATTGAATTGTAGCATTAGCATTTAGCATTGGCTTGTAGCACTAGCTTGTAGCATTAGCTTGTACCATTAGCATGTAGCATTAGCTTGTAGCACTAGCTTGTAGCATTAGCTTGTAGCATTAGCATGTAGCATTAGCTTGTAGCATTAGCTTGTAGCATTAGCTTGTAGCATTAGCTTGTAGCATTAGCTTGTAGCACTAGCTTGCAGCATTAGCATGTAGCACTAGTTTGTAGCACTAGCTTGTAGCATTAGCTTGTAGCATTAGCTTGTAGCATTAGCTTATAGCATTAGCTTATAGCATTAGCTTATAGCATTAGCTTTCTCGGTTGGTCATCATCAAGGCCATTAATACAGGTGCTGTTCTGTAGTACTTTAGCAGTAGTTATAGTAGTACTTTAGCAGTACTTTAGCAGTACTGACCGTAGTACGTGAGGTGCTGTTCAGTAGTAGTTATTGTAGTACTTTAGCAGTAGTTATAGCAGTACTTTAGCAGTACTTTAGCAGTACTGACCGTAGTACGTGAGGTGCTGTTCAGTAGTAGTTATTGTAGTACTTTAGCAGTAGTTATAGCAGTACTTTAGCAGTACTTTAGCTGTACTTTAGCAGTACTGACCGTAGTACGTGAGGTGCTGCGCCGCGTGCAGGAAGCTCACTGACACCAGGACGTTGAAGGCCCAGTTGACCCCGGAGGAGCAGGCGTTCCCGGTGCTTCGGGCCCACAGAGGGAAGATCTCAGAGTTCACCGTCCACGGCATCGGGCCCATCCCTTTAATTACATACACCCATCCCTTTAACACATGGAGTTATATCATCCCTTTACTTATATTCACCCATCCCTTTAACACATGTACTTATATCATCCAATTAAATATATACACCCATCCCTTTAATGATATACACCCATCCCTTTAACACATGGAGTTATATCATCCCTTTAATTATATACACCCATCCCTTTAACACATGTACTTATATCATCCCTTTACTTATATACACCCATCCCTTTAACACATGCACTTATATCATCCCTTTAATTACATACACCCATCCCTTTAACACATGCACTTATATCATCCCTTTAATTACATACACCCATCCCTTTAACACATGTACTTATATCATCCCTTTAATTACATACACCCATCCCTTTAACACATGGAGTCAAATAATCCCTTTAATTATATACACCCATCCCTTTAACACATGGAGTTATATCATCCCTTTAATTATATACACCCATCCCTTTAACACATGGAGTTATATCATCCCTTTAATTATATACACCCATCCCTTTAACACATGGAGTCAAATAATCCCTTTAATTATATACACCCATCCCTTTAACACATGCACTTATATCATCCCTTTAATTATATACACCCATCCCTTTAACACATGCACTTATATCATCCCTTTAATTATATACACCCATCCCTTTAACACATGGAGTTATATCATCCCTTTAATTATATACACCCATCCCTTTAACACATGGAGTTATATCATCCCTTTAAATATATACACCCATCCCTTTAACACATGTACTTATATCATCCCTTTAATGATATACAGGAAATGACCATATTTGGATCACACGTGGATACCAAACAAAGAGAGGGAGTGCGGCGGCCATGTTGGAGTCACTTCCTGGATAACGGCGTTTACCTGGAGCGAAGGCGGCCATGTTGGAGTCACTTCCTGGATAACGGCGTTTACCTGGAGCGAAGGCGGCCATGTTGGAGTCACTTCCTGGATAACGGCGTTTAACTGGAGCGAAGGCGGCCATGTTGGAGTTACTTCCTGGATAGACGGCGTTTACCTGGAGCGAAGGCGGCCATGTTGGAGTCACTTCCTGGATAACGGCGTTTAACTGGAGCGAAGGCGGCCATGTTGGAGTCACTTCCTGGATAAACGGCGTTGACTTTACCTGGAGTGCGGCGGCCATGTTGGAGTCACTTCCTGGATAACAGCATTTACCTGGAGCGAAGGCGGCCATGTTGGAGTCACTTCCTGGATAACAGCATTTACCTGGAGCGAAGGCGGCCATGTTGGAGTCACTTCCTGGATAACAGCATTTACCTGGAGCGAAGGCGGCCATGTTGGAGTCACTTCCTGGATAAACAGCGTTTACCTGGGGCGAAGGCGGCCATGTTGGAGTCACTTCCTGGATAACGGCGTTTACCTGGAGCGAAGGCGGCCATGTTGGAGTCACTTCCTGGATAACAGCATTTACCTGGAGCGAAGGCGGCCATGTTGGAGTCACTTCCTGGATAACGGCGTTTACCTGGAGCGAAGGCGGCCATGTTGGAGTCACTTCCTGGATAACAGCATTTACCTGGAGCGAAGGCGGCCATGTTGGAGTCACTTCCTGGATAAACGGCGTTTACCTGGGGCGAAGGCGGCCATGTTGGAGTCACTTCCTGGATCACGGCGTTTACCTGGAGCGAAGGCGGCCATGTTGGAGTCACTTCCTGGATAACGGCGTTGACTTTACCTGGAGCGAAGGCGGCCATGTTGGAGTCACTTCCTGGATAAACGGAGCTGACTTTACCTGGAGTGCGGCGGCCATGTTGGAGTCACTTCCTGGATAAACGGCGCTGACTTTAACTGGAACGTGGCGGCCATGTTGGAGTCACTTCCTGGATAAACGGTGCTGACTTTACCTGGAGTGCGGCGGCCATGTTGGAGTCACTTCCTGGATAACGGCGTTTACCTGGAGCGAAGGCGGCCATGTTGGAGTCACTTCCTGGATAACGGCGTTTACCTGGAGCGAAGGCGGCCATGTTGGAGTCACTTCCTGGATAACGGCGTTTACCTGGAGCGAAGGCGGCCATGTTGGAGTCACTTCCTGGATAACAGCGTTTACCTGGAGCGAAGGCGGCCATGTTGGAGTCACTTCCTGGATAAACAGCGTTTACCTGGAGCGAAGGCGGCCATGTTGGAGTCACTTCCTGGATAACGGCGTTTACCTGGAGCGAAGGCGGCCATGTTGGAGTCACTTCCTGGATAGACGGCGTTTACCTGGAGCGAAGGCGGCCATGTTGGAGTCACTTCCTGGATAACGGCGTTTACCTGGAGCAAAGGCGGCCATGTTGGAGTCACTTCCTGGATAACGGTGTTTACCTGGAGCGAAGGCGGCCATGTTGGAGTCACTTCCTGGATCACGGTGTTTACCTGGAGCGAAGGCGGCCATGTTGGAGTCACTTCCTGGATAACGGTGTTTACCTGGAGCGAAGGCGGCCATGTTGGAGTCACTTCCTGGATAACGGCGTTTACCTGGGGCGAAGGCGGCCATGTTGGAGTCACTTCCTGGATAAACGGCGCTGACTTTACCTGGAGCGAAGGCGGCCATGTTGGAGTCACTTCCTGGATAACGGCGTTTACCTGGAGCGAAGGCGGCCATGTTGGAGTCACTTCCTGGATAACGGCGTTTACCTGGGGCGAAGGCGGCCATGTTGGAGTCACTTCCTGGATAGACGGCGTTGACTTTACCTGGAGCGAAGGCGGCCATGTTGGAGTCACTTCCTGGATAAACGGAGCTGACTTTACCTGGGGCGAAGGCGGCCATGTTGGAGTCACTTCCTGGATAACGGTGTTTACCTGGAGCGAAGGCGGCCATGTTGGAGTCACTTCCTGGATAACGGCGTTTACCTGGAGCGAAGGCGGCCATGTTGGAGTCACTTCCTGGATAACGGTGTTTACCTGGAGCGAAGGCGGCCATGTTGGAGTCACTTCCTGGATAACGGCGTTTACCTGGAGCGAAGGCGGCCATGTTGGAGTCACTTCCTGGATAACGGTGTTTACCTGGAGCGAAGGCGGCCATGTTGGAGTCACTTCCTGGATAACGGCGTTTACCTGGAGCGAAGGTGGCCATGTTGGAGTCACTTCCTGGATAGACGGCGTTGACTTTACCTGGAGCGAAGGCGGCCATGTTGGAGTCACTTCCTGGATAACGGCGTTTACCTGGAGCGAAGGCGGCCATGTTGGAGTCACTTCCTGGATAACAGCGTTTACCTGGAGCGAAGGCGGCCATGTTGGAGTCACTTCCTGGATAACGGCGTTTACCTGGGGCGAAGGTGGCCATGTTGGAGTCACTTCCTGGATAATGGCGTTTACCTGGGGCGAAGGCGGCCATGTTGGAGTCACTTCCTGGATAACGGCGTTTACCTGGAGCGAAGGCGGCGAGGTACAGCACGAGCCCCAGCAGAACCACCCAGGACGAGGCCGAGGGGCAGAAGTTATAGGCCCAGACCAGGCCGGGACCCAGCGTCTGGTTCATGCAGCTGAAACACAGAGAGGTTAGGATCTGCTCTAGGTCGTCTCGGACCTGCAGTGAGCCGTACCGGCCGTGATCCGCTCGGTCTGTGGACTCCGGCGCCACGGCGACGCACGACGAGTCCAGCACCGAGCTGCCATTTTCTGTGTAACAGAATCCACACGCCGGGTCCAGCATGCAGGACTCGCACAGGCTGCAGAGAGGGGGAAGAGAGGCTCAGGTCAGGCTCAGGTCAGGCTCAGGTCAGGCTCAGGTCAGGCTCAGGTCAGGCTCAGGTCAGGCTCAGGTCAGGCTCAGGTCAGACTCAGGTCAGGCTCAGGTCAGGCTCAGGTCAGACTCAGGTCAGACTTAGGTCAGGCTCAGGTCAGGCTCAGGTCAGGCTCACTCGGATCAGGCTCACTCGGGTCAGGCTCACTCGGGTCAGTCTCTCTCGGGTCAGTCTAGACCAGGGGGGCCCAAACCTTTTGTCTCCGAGGGCCAAAATGAAAAAGTGCCTGTGGGTCTCGGGCCAAACACTGCGATGTGAAGCGGGAAACATATAACTGCAAATAATAAAAGTTACTTTATTTTCTTTTTTGGTATAGCTTTGCATTTAATTCAATCTATGCAATTAACCTCTTAACTCCCGTCTGAACCGAGAGGATCTTTTTCCTCACGTCATCAGATTTGTTTTTCATAATTTTTTTGTTGGGTATTCAACTAATTTTTGTAACTTTTATGTCATTATTTTGTCATTTTTTGTCACATTTTTGTTAATTTTTTGTCAATTTTTAATCCATTTCTTGTCAATTTTTTGTCACTTTTTTGTCAATTTTGTGTCAATTTTTATTCTATTTTTGTCATTTTTTGGTCATATTTTGTCAAATTTTTGTCATTTTTTTGACATTTTAGCCACATTTTCATAAATTTTTCGTCACTTTTTTGTCACTTTTTTGTCAATGTTTTGTCACTTTTTTTGTCACATTTTTGTCACATTTTGGTAAATTTTTTGTCAATTATTAATCCATTTTTTGTCCATTTTTTTTGTAATTTTTTGTCCCATTTTTGTCACTTTTTTGTCAATTTTGTGTCCGTTTTTATTCTATTTTTGTCATTTTTTGGTCATATTTTGTCAAATTTTTGTCATTTTTTTGTCGATTTTTTGTCAATTTCTTGTGACATTTCTGTCACATTTTTGTCACATATTGGTTAATTTTTGTCAATTTTTATTCTATTTTTGTCATTTTTTGGTCATATTTTGTCAAATTTTTGCCACTTTTTCATCAATTTTTCGTCACTTTTTTGCCAATGTTTTCTCACTTTTTTGTCACATTTCCATCATTGTTTTCGTCTCAGTTTTGTTGCTATCTTCACACCTTTTTTCCAGAAGCTTTTGGATTGGGGTAAACTGGAGAAAATGTGCTCGGTTCAGGTGGGAGTTAAGGGGTTAAACATGCTACAAAAGCCTAGTTTTAGTAGAACAAAATCAATTATTGTGTATAGAGCAAAATGGAAACAACAGCACCACCTGTACCTTCAGCACCTACAGTGACTTTAGCTCATACATTTAAGTCAAAGAAAATGCCATATTATATCATTTTGGAAGTGTCAGTTCAGCATAAATTCTTTTATAAGTCATAGATGTCAACGATTTTCGCAAAAAAAAGTTGGAAAAATGGGAAAGTTGATGCTATAACGCTCTGTGATTGACAAATACAAAGACACCAGAACAGTGTTTCCTTAACTTTGCGAAAGGAGTGAAACAGCGCCCCCAATTTGACGCTGGTGGACAAAAAGTGAACTGCATCCATATTTGCCATTGAGAATGAACGGGAGAGAGAGTTATTAACCGACCTGTAGGAGCTGCAGAGGGAGGAGTTATCGTGGTCGGGGGCCGTGATTGGAGGAGAGCTCTGAGCCGAGAGCAGGAAGCCCACGGCGAGGACCAGCAGACTCAGCCCGGTGCCTGATCCAAACAAACACTCGCTCAGGTTAAAGGCAGCGACTGGAAGAATGACCTGAGCGGCAGTAAAAGAACCGCGAGCCGTTACCGATCAGGCTGCCGATGGTGAGGCGCCGCCGCCCCACGCGCTCCACAAGCCACACCCCCAACAGCGTGAACAGGAAGTTGGTGGCCGAGGTCACGGCGGAGAGCCAGATGGCCTGGTTCACGTCACGCACTCCCGACATCTGCAGGATGGTGGCGCTGTAGTACCTGGACACAGAGAAGAGAATGAAGAAATGAAGAAAAGATCCTGATGGAAAGTTTAAAAAAAGCAATAGAAATGTCATTATTATTCAAAGACATTTAGATTTAACCTCTTAACTCCCGCCTGAACCGAGAGGATCTTTTTCCTCACGTCATCAGATTTTTTTTCCATCATTTTTTTGTTGGGTATTCAACTCATTTTTGTAACTTTTTTGTCATTTTTTGTCAAATTTTAGTCATTTTTTTGTCATTTTTTTGTCACATTTTTTGTCATTTATTCGTCCTTTTTTTCGTAACTTTTTTGTCAATGTTTTCTCACTTTTTTTGTCACATTTTGTAAAATTTTAATCATATTTTTGTCATTTTTTCTCATATTTTTGTCAATTTTTTGTACTTTTTTTGGGTCTAATTTTAATCACATTTTTGTCTTTTTTTGTCATTTTGTCAATTTCTTGTGACATTTTTGCCACTTTTTCATCAATTTTTCATCACTTTTTTGTCAATGTTTTCTAATTTTTTTGTCACATTTTTGCCACTTTTTCCTTCTGTTTCTTTTTCACTTTTTGTCATTTTTTGGTCATTTTTTTTGTAACATTTTTGCCACTTTTTCGTCACTTTTTTGTCATATTTCCATCGTTGTTTTCGTCTCAATTTTGTTGCTTTTTCACAGCTTTTTTCCAGAAGCTTTTGGATTGGGGTAAAGCCAAACTGGAGAAAATGTGCTCGGTTCAGGCGGGAGTTAAGGGGTTATTGCCAGGTTGATTCCAAAGTAAAGTTTTTCAATGACATTCACTTATGTTTCTCACATGACGGTGTTGATGCCCGACAGCTGCTGGAACATCTGGAGTCCGCAGCCGACGGCGAGCGCGCGGCGAGTCGGAGCGTGACGCAGCATCCTGAAGAGCACCACTCCCCCTGCAGGACACAGGCAGAACTACATCAGGAGGGGAAAAGCGCCGCCATGTTGGAGTGAGTTCTGTTTCTCCTCTTACCGGCCCCCTGCTCTCTCTGCTCCTCCTCGATGCTGTCCCGCATGGCCTGGTGCTCCTCCTCCACGTCATGGCCTCCTCTGATGCTCCGCAGCACGCTCAGCGCCTCGTGGTCGCGGCCCTTCTGCTGCAGCCACCGCGGGCTCTCCGGTAAGAAAAGGAAACCCACGAACTGCAGCAGAGCCGGCGCCACCGACAAACCCAACATCCACCTGAGGAGACGAGGGCGGCAGAAACAAAGAGGCCACGGGGGGGTCGTTACCTCCCTCTTTACACTGACGGGTGGTCGTTACCTCCCTCTTTAGACTGACGGGAGGTCGTTACCTCCCTCTTTAGACTGACGGGGGGTCGTTACCTCCCTCTTTAGACTGACGGGAGGTCGTTACCTCCCTCTTTAGACTGACGGGGGGTCGTTACCTCCCTCTTTAGACTGACGGGGGGTCGTTACCTCCCTCTTTAGACTGACGGGTGGTCGTTACCTCCCTCTTTAGACTGACGGGTGGTCGTTACCTCCCTCTTTAGACTGACGGGGGGTCGTTACCTCCCTCTTTAGACTGACGGGAGGTCGTTACCTCCCTCTTTAGACTGACGGGGGGTCGTTACCTCCCTCTTTAGACTGACGGGGGGTCGTTACCTCCCTCTTTAGACTTACGGGGGGTCGTTACCTCCCTCTTTAGACTGACGGGAGGTCGTTACCTCCCTCTTTAGACTGACGGGCGGTCGTTACCTCCCTCTTTAGACTGACGGGGGGTCGTTACCTCCCTCTTTAGACTGACGGGCGGTCGTTACCTCCCTCTTTAGACTGACGGGAGGTCGTTACCTCCCTCTTTAGACTTACGGGCGGTCGTTACCTCCCTCTTTAGACTGACGGGTGGTCGTTACCTCCCTCTTTAGACTGACGGGTGGTCGTTACCTCCCTCTTTAGACTGACGGGTGGTCGTTACCTCCCTCTTTAGACTGACGGGTGGTCGTTACCTCCCTCTTTAGACTGACGGGTTGTAGTTACCTCCCTCTTTAGACTGACGGGGGGTCGTTACCTCCCTCTTTAGACTGACGGGGGGTCGTTACCTCCCTCTTTAGACTGACGGGAGGTCGTTACCTCCCTCTTTAGACTTACGGGGGGTCGTTACCTCCCTCTTTAGACTGACGGGAGGTCGTTACCTCCCTCTTTAGACTGACGGGAGGTCGTTACCTCCCTCTTTAGACTGACGGGGGGTCGTTACCTCCCTCTTTAGACTGACGGGCGGTCGTTACCTCCCTCTTTAGACTGACGGGAGGTCGTTACCTCCCTCTTTAGACTGACGGGTGGTCGTTACCTCCCTCTTTAGACTGACGGGGGGTCGTTACCTCCCTCTTTAGACTTACGGGGGGTCGTTACCTCCCTCTTTAGACTGACGGGAGGTCGTTACCTCCCTCTTTAGACTTACGGGTGGTCGTTACCTCCCTCTTTAGACTGACGGGTGGTCGTTACCTCCCTCTTTAGACTTACGGGGGGTCGTTACCTCCCTCTTTAGACTGACGGGAGGTCGTTACCTCCCTCTTTAGACTGACGGGAGGTCGTTACCTCCCTCTTTAGACTGACGGGAGGTCGTTACCTCCCTCTTTAGACTGACGGGGGGTCGTTACCTCCCTCTTTAGACTTACGGGGGGTCGTTACCTCCCTCTTTAGACTTACGGGGGGTCGTTACCTCCCTCTTTAGACTGACGGGAGGTCGTTACCTCCCTCTTTAGACTTACGGGTGGTCGTTACCTCCCTCTTTAGACTGACGGGTGGTCGTTACCTCCCTCTTTAGACTTACGGGGGGTCGTTACCTCCCTCTTTAGACTGACGGGAGGTCGTTACCTCCCTCTTTAGACTGACGGGAGGTCGTTACCTCCCTCTTTAGACTGACGGGAGGTCGTTACCTCCCTCTTTAGACTGACGGGGGGTCGTTACCTCCCTCTTTAGACTTACGGGGGGTTGTTACCTCCCTCTTTAGACTGACGGGAGGTCGTTACCTCCCTCTTTAGACTGACGGGAGGTCGTTACCTCCCTCTTTAGACTGACGGGCGGTCGTTACCTCCCTCTTTAGACTGACGGGAGGCTGTTACCTCCCTCTTTAGACTTACGGGGGGTCGTTACCTCCCTCTTTAGACTGACGGGAGGTCGTTACCTCCCTCTTTAGACTTACGGGGGGTCGTTACCTCCCTCTTTAGACTGACGGGAGGTCGTTACCTCCCTCTTTAGACTTACGGGTGGTCGTTACCTCCCTCTTTAGACTTACGGGGGGTCGTTACCTCCCTCTTTAGACTGACGGGAGGTCGTTACCTCCCTCTTTAGACTGACGGGAGGTCGTTACCTCCCTCTTTAGACTTACGGGTGGTCGTTACCTCCCTCTTTAGACTTACGGGTGGTCGTTACCTCCCTCTTTAGACTTACGGGGGGTCGTTACCTCCCTCTTTAGACTGACGGGAGGTCGTTACCTCCCTCTTTAGACTGACGGGAGGTCGTTACCTCCCTCTTTAGACTTACGGGTGGTCGTTACCTCCCTCTTTAGACTGACGGGTGGTCGTAACCTCCCTCTTTAGACTTACGGGTGGTCGTTACCTCCCTCTTTAGACTTACGGGGGGTCGTTACCTCCCTCTTTAGACTGACGGGAGGTCGTTACCTCCCTCTTTAGACTGACGGGAGGTCGTTACCTCCCTCTTTAGACTTACGGGTGGTCGTTACCTCCCTCTTTAGACTTACGGGGGGTCGTTACCTCCCTCTTTAGACTTACGGGAGGTCGTTACCTCCCTCTTTAGACTTACGGGTGGTCGTTACCTCCCTCTTTAGACTTACGGGGGGTCGTTACCTCCCTCTTTAGACTGACGGGAGGTCGTTACCTCCCTCTTTAGACTGACGGGAGGTCGTTACCTCCCTCTTTAGACTGACGGGCGGTCGTTACCTCCCTCTTTAGACTGACGGGAGGTCGTTACCTCCCTCTTTAGACTGACGGGTGGTCGTAACCTCCCTCTTTAGACTGACGGGAGGTCGTTACCTCCCTCTTTAGACTGACGGGAGGTCGTTACCTCCCTCTTTAGACTGACGGGAGGTCGTTACCTCCCTCTTTAGACTGACGGGGGGTCGTTACCTCCCTCTTTAGACTGACGGGTGGTCGTTACCTCCCTCTTTAGACTGACGGGAGGTCGTTACCTCCCTCTTTAGACTGACGGGTGGTCGTTACCTCCCTCTTTAGACTGACGGGGGGTCGTTACCTCCCTCTTTAGACTGACGGGTGGTCGTTACCTCCCTCTTTAGACTGACGGGTGGTCGTTACCTCCCTCTTTAGACTGACGGGTGGTCGTTACCTCCCTCTTTAGACTGACGGGTGGTTGTTACCTCCCTCTTTAGACTGACGGGTGGTCGTTACCTCCCTCTTTAGACTGACAGGTGGTCGTTACCTCCCTCTTTAGACTGACGGGTGGTCGTTACCTCCCTCTTTAGACTGACGGGTGGTCGTTACCTCCCTCTTTAGACTGACGGGAGGTTGTTACCTCCCTCTTTAGACTGACGGGTGGTCTTTACCTCCAGCCGTCGCTGACGTAGCTGAAGGCACCGTCCACGACCGACGCCACGAACTGCCCCCCGGTGATGAACAGGGTGTTGATGGTGACGAGCTGCCCCCGGTGGAGCGGAGGAGACACTTCAGCGATGTAGACGGGGGTGGTCATCGAGGCCAGACCTGCAGAGAAAAGGACGAGATGAGGGGAATCCTGGACCAAGAGAGGACCCTAGTGTACATGTTTAAGATTTGCGGTAGCGCTGCAGCCGAGCGGCGAGCTCACGAGCGCAAGTCTGAGAGAAGCACGAGCTCGAGAGGAGGAGACAGGAGCAGATAGAGCTCAGCGGTTTATGTTCCTACCTGAGCTCGCTCTGATCTCGCGGAAAGAAGAAGCTTGTTTTAGAGCGCTAATGTAAAGCTAACAGAGAGCTAATGTAAAGCTAACGTAAAGCTAACAGAGAGCTAATGTAAGGCTAACAGAGAGCTAATGTAAAGCTAATGTAAAGCTAACAGAGAGCTAATGTAAAGCTAACAGAGAGCTAATGTAAAGCTAACGTAAAGCTAACAGTGCTAATGTAAAGCTAACAGAGAGCAAACGTAAAGCTAACAGAGAGCTAACGTAAAGCTAACAGAGAGCTAAGGTAAAGCTAACAGAGAGCTAATGTAAAGCTAATGTAAAGCTAACAGAGAGCTAACGTAAAGCTAACAGTGCTAATGTAAAGCTAACAGAGAGCAAACGTAAAGCTAACAGAGAGCTAACGTAAAGCTAACAGAGAGCTAACGTAAAGCTAACAGTGCTAATGTAAAGCTAACAGAGAGCAAACGTAAAGCTAACAGAGAGCTAACGTAAAGCTAACAGAGAGCGAACGTAAAGCTAACAGTGCTAAAGTAAAGCTAACAGAGAGCAAACGTAAAGCTAACAGAGAGCTAATGTAAAGCTAACGTAAAGCTAACAGAGAGCTAACGTAAAGCTAACAGAGAGCTAACGTAAAAGCTAACAGAAAGCTAACGTAAAGCTAACAGAGAGCTAACGTAAAGCTAACAGAGAGCTAACGTAAAGCTAACAGAGTGCTAAAGTAAAGCTAACAGAGAGCTAAAGTAAAGCTAACAGAGAGCTAACATAAAGCTAACAGAGTGCTAAAGCAAAGCTAACAGAGAGCTAATGTAAAGCTAACAGAGATCTAACGTAAAGTTAACAGAGAGCTAATGTAAAGCCCACAGAGAGCTAACGTAAAGCTAACAGTGCTAAAGTAAAGCTAACAGAGAGCTAACGTAAAGCTAACAGAGAGCTAACGTAAAGCTAACAGAGAGCTAACGTAAAGCTAACAGAGAGCTAACGGAGAGCAAACGTAAAGCTAACGGAGAGCTAACGTAAAGCTAACAGAGAGCTAACATAAAGCTAACTGTGAGCTAACGTAAAGCTAACGGAGAGCAAACGAAAAGCTAACAGTGAGCTAACATAAAGCTAACAGTGCTAAAGTAAAGCTAACAGAGAGCTAAAGTAAAGCTAACAGAGAGCTAACATAAAGCTAACAGAGTGCTAAAGTAAAGCTAACAGAGAGCTAACATAAAGCTAACAGAGAGCTAAAGTAAAGCTAACAGAGAGCTAAAGTAAAGCTAACAGAGAGCTAACGTAAAGCTAACGGAGAGCAAACGTAAAGCTAACGGAGAGCTAACGTAAAGCTAACAGTGCTAATGTAAAGCTAACAGAGAGCTAACGTAAAGCTAACAGAGAGCTAACGTAAAGCTAACAGAGAGCTAACGTAAAGCTAACAGAGTGCTAAAGTAAAGCTAACAGAGATCTAACGTAAAGCTAACAGAGAGCTAACGGAGAGCAAACGTAAAGCTAACGGAGAGCAAACGTAAAGGTAACGGAGAGCTAACGTAAAGCTAACAGAGAGCTAAGGTAAAGCTAACAGAGAGCTAACGTAAAGCTAACAGAGAGCTAACGTAAAGCTAACAGAGAGCTAACGGAGAGCAAACGTAAAGCTAACGGAGAGCTAACGTAAAGGTAACGGAGAGCTAACGTAAAGCTAACGTAAAGCTAACAGAGAGCTAATGTAAGGCTAACAGAGAGCTAATGTAAAGCTAATGTAAAGCTAACAGAGAGCTAATGTAAAGCTAACAGAGAGCTAATGTAAAGCTAACGTAAAGCTAACAGTGCTAATGTAAAGCTAACAGAGAGCAAACGTAAAGCTAACAGAGAGCTAACGTAAAGCTAACAGAGAGCTAACGTAAAGCTAACAGAGAGCTAATGTAAAGCTAATGTAAAGCTAACAGAGAGCTAACGTAAAGCTAACAGTGCTAATGTAAAGCTAACAGAGAGCAAACGTAAAGCTAACAGAGAGCTAACGTAAAGCTAACAGAGAGCTAACGTAAAGCTAACAGTGCTAATGTAAAGCTAACAGAGAGCAAACGTAAAGCTAACAGAGAGCTAACGTAAAGCTAACAGAGAGCGAACGCAAAGCTAACAGTGCTAAAGTAAAGCTAACAGAGAGCAAACGTAAAGCTAACAGAGAGCTAATGTAAAGCTAACGTAAAGCTAACAGAGAGCTAACGTAAAGCTAACAGAGAGCTAACGTAAAAGCTAACAGAAAGCTAACGTAAAGCTAACAGAGAGCTAACGTAAAGCTAACAGAGAGCTAACGTAAAGCTAACAGAGTGCTAAAGTAAAGCTAACAGAGAGCTAAAGTAAAGCTAACAGAGAGCTAACATAAAGCTAACAGAGTGCTAAAGTAAAGCTAACAGAGAGCTAATGTAAAGCTAACAGAGATCTAACGTAAAGTTAACAGAGAGCTAATGTAAAGCCCACAGAGAGCTAACGTAAAGCTAACAGTGCTAAAGTAAAGCTAACAGAGAGCTAACGTAAAGCTAACAGAGAGCTAACGTAAAGCTAACAGAGAGCTAACGTAAAGCTAACAGAGAGCTAACGGAGAGCAAACGTAAAGCTAACGGAGAGCTAACGTAAAGCTAACAGAGAGCTAACATAAAGCTAACTGTGAGCTAACGTAAAGCTAACGGAGAGCAAACGAAAAGCTAACAGTGAGCTAACATAAAGCTAACAGTGCTAAAGTAAAGCTAACAGAGAGCTAAAGTAAAGCTAACAGAGAGCTAACATAAAGCTAACAGAGTGCTAAAGTAAAGCTAACAGAGAGCTAACATAAAGCTAACAGAGAGCTAAAGTAAAGCTAACAGAGAGCTAAAGTAAAGCTAACAGAGAGCTAACGTAAAGCTAACGGAGAGCAAACGTAAAGCTAACGGAGAGCTAACGTAAAGCTAACAGTGCTAATGTAAAGCTAACAGAGAGCTAACGTAAAGCTAACAGAGAGCTAACGTAAAGCTAACAGAGAGCTAACGTAAAGCTAACAGAGTGCTAAAGTAAAGCTAACAGAGATCTAACGTAAAGCTAACAGAGAGCTAACGGAGAGCAAACGTAAAGCTAACGGAGAGCAAACGTAAAGGTAACGGAGAGCTAACGTAAAGCTAACAGAGAGCTAAGGTAAAGCTAACAGAGAGCTAACGTAAAGCTAACAGAGAGCTAACGTAAAGCTAACAGAGAGCTAACGGAGAGCAAACGTAAAGCTAACGGAGAGCTAACGTAAAGCTAACAGTGAGCTAAAATAAACGTTAATAAAAGTCTCACCGATGCCCAGTCCGACCGTGATCCTCCCCACGAGCAGCACCTCTTTGTTGGGTGCGAGGCTCATCACGAATCCTCCGGCACTGAAGATGAAACTGGCCAACAGGATGCAGCGGCGGCGCCCGAGCCTCCCGTTCATGGCGCCGCCGGCCAGCGCCGCCACGGCCGCCGCGGCCACCGTGCTGGACACCAGCAGCTCCTGCCACAGCGAGCTCAGGTTCCACTCCCGCTTCAGCAGCAGCATGGCCCCGCTGACCACGCCCGTGTCGTACCCGAACAGGAACCCGCCCAGCGCCGAGAAGAGGCAGAGCGTGAGGACGAAGGCATGATGGGAGGAGGGCGGGGCCGCGGAGGGCGTGGCCGGGGAGGGCGGGGGGAGACACGGGTCACTCATCGAGGACAGGCCGAGGGCATCCCTGAGGAAACACCAGAGTCACAAAACCAGGAGGAAACTCAGGCACACAGAGGCCGTCAGGACGGTCAGGGCTGGGTCAGGGGTGAGTCAGGGCGGTTAGGGCGGTCAGGGCTGGGTCAGGGCTGGGTCAGGGCCGGGTCAGGGCCGGGTCAGGGGTGGGTCAGGGGTGGGTCAGGGCTGGGTCAGGGCTGGGACTCTGCCGCTGTGAGATCATTTCCAACACTTCAGTGACACAGAGTGATTTATTTTGGAGAAAGATCTTTGTAATAAGTTTATGTTTAGTTTAGTTTAGTTTTGTAATAAGTTTATGTTTAGTTTAGTTTTGTAGTAAGTTTATGTTTAGTTTAGTTTTGTAGTAATTTTATGTTTAGTTTAGTTTAGTTTAGTTTAGTAATACGTTTATGTTTAAGCTAAACTGTGAATAAACAAGTTTGAGGTAAAACAGTTTGTGGTTTTTTTACGCCCAGTGTTTGGAACGTTTCACAAAAGTAACGAGTCACAGAAACACATTTTCAGCAACTAAAGAAAAGAACTCATCACAAAATACAGGAATATCTGAGTCACGACATTTATTTGATTTATTTATTTGATCTGCAAAACACGGGAGGACGAGGGACAGCGAAGGAAAAGCAAATCTCTGACTGCACTTTTGCTCAGTGGCTTTTTTACTTTTTCCAGTTTATATTTTGCCAAAGTGTAACATGTTTAAACTGTAACTAATATAGAAAATATTAACATTCTAAAGTCTCTGCCCGACACTGTTCCTGCCGTGTTTGTCCCTGAGCCACGTCTGCAGAAGAAGGAAACTGAAAAAGTGTCTGAGCCTGAAGGAAAAACTAAGTTTTAAAGCTGGACTTGTTAAAGAAAAACTGTCGTAAACAAATAGAACATAACGAGATAATCGTTCAATAAATAACAAATAAACGATACGTTCTGGTCAGAAAAAACTTTTAAACTCGAGCTAATTGAGTTTCATTCATGTTTATTCAGCTTGTGTGATATTTTATGACAGGGGTCGGCAACGTCAGGCCCGGGGGCCAAATCCAACCCTCCGGCACAGAACCTCTGGCCCTCAAGATCATTTTGAGAAACATTATTACACAAATCACAGAGCACTTTTAACATTATTAGAGTTAAATGGGAGAAAAAAGGTAGAAATACTGTCCCTACACCCAGTTAGGTCATAACACTGGCATTTGAAAGAAGTACACAGAAAAAGAATAATCGTTTTAAGGAAGAAATGACATAAATCTACTTGAATGAACAGATTAAATCTAAGGTTTGAGTAGATTTGGTCTGAGATGAGATAAAACCTCTAGTCGTCGTTATTCTCTTAATTCAGATAATTTTGTGTCATTTCAAGTGAAAAACAATTATTTTTCTGATTCCAAGTGGGTTTTATTCTTGTTCCATTGGCGATACAGCATTTGTATCTTGAATTAGTTCAAACCGACTCAAATTCAACATAGAAGAACTTTAATTCAAGCCATTTTAAGTCATTTATCTCATGATGGTGATGTTTCCAGTGTTGTGCTTTACTTTGGGATAATAATCAGCGGCTTCGGCCTCCACCAAGAAAACTCACCTACCCCTGTTTTAGGATGTGATTATGCACTTTCAGAACAAAGTTTATGTCATTTTAATGCGTTGAAAGTATAGATACTTTATTAACTCTGAAGATATTTACTTAAAGTGTCTCGAGATACTTTACATAAACGATATTATAAACTCTGAACACACTCTAGAATCTTCAGAGTTAATAATATCGTTAATCGAAACATTTCCCAGCCTCAATAATCAAACTTCAGACAAAACCTTCAATAAACGACAGAGAAACAACACATTAAAGGAGCTAAAGTCCGGCTCGTCACCTGTTCATGACGGATTCACAGGAAGAATCATTTCAACATTTATCTCTGTCCAAAACTCATCTTCAGGAACATCATCTGAGAGTCAAAACTGAGGCCCTGAGGTCAGAAACCGTCCCTCAGGTCATGACCCGTCCCTCAGGTCAGTCACGCTCTCGTTATTACCGTTAAACAGCTCAATATTTACTGGAAAAACACTTTAATCGCCCAGAGCTTCTTCCCTGTTTGTTGTTTTGGACCCGCGCCGCCATTTTGATTTTGGTGACGTCGCCGCGGCCACGTCACATCCGCTTTGTGGAAATAATAATAATAATTTTAATGTTTTTGGCAAAAGAAATGTAACTTTATGACTTGAGTTGGCTTGTAACGCAGCGTGTTACTTTTATATTATTTAATCTTTTGATAATTAAATGTAATAAAAATAATAATAATGGAAAAACGGCTCAAAAATGAAATAATAATGAGCCATATTTATGACAATATATTTAGCCGTTTTTGTCTTGTATACCCCTCGCTATGTTCTTCTTTTTTATTTTATGTTTTTATGTTTCCTTGCGAAAAAATAAATAAAATAAATTGTTTGTATCAAAAAAAAAAAAAAAAAAAAAAACTACTCTAGCCCGATAAACCACACCAAAATAAATAAAAAATAAATAAAAATATATTTAGCCATAGATTTTACAAACCTTTCGTGCTGCGTCTCTCCCAGAGTGAACACAGTCCGACACGATCTGTACACGGGCTTTACTTCGTCATGTCACGGGTCAATCATAGATTTTTAAAGTTTGTCCTAAAGCGCTGACCCGCAGAACCCTCGGTCATGTGATCAGTCCCGCCACGTAAACCCCGCGCTTTTCTCAGAGTCTCGAGTCACGTTTTGTTTTTGAACTCGTCGTTATTTTTCAGCAGATAAATGTTCTAAAACAGAGATTAGAAGTTTGCCTTTACCTGTGCGGCAGCTGCAGAAGTGTCACACCGTCAGGAAGAGGCGGTCACGTGACACAGAGACACGCCCACAACAGGAACACGGGGGACAGCGCGCCCTCTGCTGGATGAAGCGGATCTAAACACTGCTCAGCTTTCAGTGGTGGGCAGAGGCAGAGCAGCCAGTAAATAAGTAGTGGCAAAAACAATTAAATTAAGTAGCAATTTAAAAAAAAAGTACTAACCGAAAATGCCAGATTTATTTTCAGTGACGTCATAAATTGTGTGAAACAAAACATTAAATCATCTGGAAATCGTGATGTTTACAAAGAAAACGGCAGAAAAAAACAGAAAAAGAAAATAATTCTCAAGAACAAAGAGCACGAGACGAACTTCATCTATTTTATGAATCAAAATGAAGTATTTGCCGCTTTAATATATATATTTATGCAGTGGAGAAAGTAAGTATTATTAGAAACAGATACTTCGTTATAATTTGACCCGAGTAAAAACTACCGTGTTATAAAACTTTAAGCAGTACAATCTCTTCGAAAAGTTGCTCAAGTACATGTACAAATATAATTGTAAAACATACAACGATGTTAACCGTGGATCCGCTTGCACCAGCAGAGGGCGCACTATCGTGGCCAGGGGCGGACTGGCCGTGTGTCCATTCTGGAAGAGCACAGAAGGGCCACTGGCTCTAGGGCCACCGGTCTGGGTGAGGTAAAGTGAGAGACTTTACCTTACCCTTTACCCCCGGGCGTAACCGAGCTTTACCAAAATCTAAAGGCTGAAAAGAAAAGCATCCAAGAACAAAAATGTGCTGGAAAAGCAACAAAAAAGTGAGAAAAACACAACAAAATGTGACGAAAACGTGACGACAAAGCGATGAAAAAAC
>NW_027639156.1:216305-236305 GCF_951799975.1 Gobius niger | reverse complement strand
AAAAATGACAAAAAAATGACAAAAAATGACAAAAATGTGATAAAAATGTGACAAAAAATGACAAAAAAATGAAAAAAATGTGATAAAAATGTGACAAAAAATGACAAAAAAACGACAAAAATGTGATTAAAAAATGACAAAAATGAGTTGAATGCCCAACAAAAAAATTATGGAAAAAAAATCTGATGACGTGAGGAAAAAGCTCCTCTCGGTTCAGGCGGGAGTTAAGAGGTTAAGACAGTGTGACCCACAGAGCACCTGAGTCACTTATAACACCAGACTAACCATATAAATGTCTGTGTCCATAGAGTCATGTTTGGAATATAACTGACCTGCATCACATGAATGATCGAGTTTTGAGGGACTATTTTCTCTCAGATCACTCCGACCACCGCGTAGCTTATACAACCAGGAAGCTGATGCTGCTGAAATATAAGTTATTTTAAATGACTCTATGGACACAGACATTTATATGGTTAGTCTGGTGTTATAAGTGACTCAGGTGCTCTGTGGGTCACACTGTTTTTAACCTCTTAACTCCCGCCTGAACCGAGAGGATCTTTTTCCTCACGTCATCAGATAATTTTTTTGTTGGGAATTCAACTCATTTTTGTAACTTTTTTGTCATTTTTTTGTCACATTTTTGTCTTTTTTTTGGTCATTTTTTGGGTCATTTTTTTGTCGTTTTTTGTCATTTTTTTAATCAAATTTTTGTCATTTTTTGTCACATTTTTATCAAATTTTTGTCATTTTTTGTCACATTTTTGTCATTTTTTAAATCAAATTTATGTCATTTTTTTTCACATTTTTGTCATTTTTTGAATAACATTTTAGTCATTTTTTGTCATTTTTTTATAAAGTTTTTATAAAGTTTTTGTCATTTTTTTGTCATTTTTTATCACATTTTTTTCGTCAATTTTTTATCAATTTTTTATCATTTTTTCGTCCATTTCTGGTCAATTTCTTGTGCCATTTTTATGCCATTTTTGTCATTTTTTTGCCACTTTTTCATCAATTTCTCATCACTTTTTGTCAATGTTTTCTCGCTTTTTTGTCACATTTCCATCACTGTTTTCGTCTCAGTTTTGTTGCTATTTTCACAGCTTTTTTCCAGAAGCTTTTGGACTGGGGTAAAGCCAAACTGGAGAAACTGTGGGAGTTAAGGGGTTAATGCAGGCTAGCTGATACCATAGACATGCACTAGCCTTGCATTAGCCTAGCGCCACGGAACTCTTCAAACATAAGAACTGCATGAATTACACACAAAAAAATATCTCCAGAAATCAGCAACACTCTGGATAACGAGGAAACGTCATTTTTTTGTCTTTATTTTCGTCAATTTTTTCATCAATTTTTTATCAATTTTTTTTGTCTTTTTTCAAAAAAAATTCACATTTTTATCACATTTTTGTCAATTTTGTATCACATTTTTTATCACATTTTTGTCTTTTTTATGTCACATTTTTTGTCATTTTTTTCGTTATTTTTTATCAAATTTTTGTCATTTTTTAATCTTTTTTTTTGTCAATTTTTTTTCAATTTTTTTTCATTTTTTTGTCACATTTTTGTAATTTTTTTGTAATTTTTTATCACATTTTTAGTCATTTTTTTCGTCATTTTTTTGTCTTTTTTTCACATTTTTATCACATTTTTGTCAGATTTTTGTCATTTTTTTTGTCTTTTTTTTATCAACGAGCAAACGAGGCCCTATGTCAGAATGTCGTGACTGAATCTTGGGTTGTGGTTAAAGTGACCACTGGGGGGGGTCAGAGGGGCATCTCACTGAAGTGCGAGGCGATGGTGTAGGGCACGTAGACCCTGCCGTCCGCAGACTTGGGCCACATGCAGCCGCCGGAGGTGCAGGGGTCGGCGTTCCGCTCGGACTCGGAGACGTAGGCGATGTCGTCCACCACCAGGGGCTCGGCGTCCGAACGCACTGCAATCAGAGCCGCCACATTAGTCCAGCGCTCCGGTCTCCCAGAGTCAGGACTAAACACGCTGAGGCTAAAGCTAAACTCTGGAGCCGTTTTCATGAGGATGTGAGACGAACCTCAAATCCGGCTGAAGTTTGACACAGGCGCCTTTGCTTTCTACTGTAATTAATTTATTTCTATCTCGATGTTTCATGGATTGATTTGACTTTGAATTGCCGTTGTGCTCTGCAAATAAACTTGCCTTAAAGGAATAGGCCACCGTTTTTACACACTGAGATATGTTCTTACCTGAGCTTTGACGAGTTCTTTAGGACCTGTCTGATCTTCAGTCACGTAAACACAGCGCAGACGGCGTGTGATAAATGTGATAAAAAATGGATGAAAAAAAAGACAAAAATGTGACAAAAAAATGACAAAAATGTGACAAAAAAATCAAAGAAATTGAAGAAAAAATGACAAAAATGTGATAAAAAATGTGACAAAAAAATGACAAAAAATTGACAAAAAATGACAAAAAAATAAAAAATCAATAAAAAATAAATTGACAAAAAAATGACAAAAATGTGATAAAAAATTTGACAAAAAATTGACAAAAATTGACAAAAAATTGACAAAAATGTGACAAAAATGTGACAAAAAAATCTAAGAAATTGAAGAAAAAATGACAAAAATGTGATAAAAAATTTGACAAAAAATTTGACAAAAAATTTGACAAAAAATTGACAAAAAATTGACAAAAATGTGATAAAAAATGGATGAAAAAAAAGACAAAAATGTGACAAAAAAATGACAAAAATGTGACAAAAAAATCAAAGAAATTGAAGAAAAAATGACAAAAATGTGAATAATAATAATAATAATAAATTTTATTTATATTGCACTTTACATATGAAGAACACATCTCAAAGTGCTACAATTTACACAAAAAACAAACGAATGTGATAAAAAATGTGACAAAAAAATGACAAAAAATTGACAAAAAATGACAAAAAAATGACAAAAATGTGATAAAAAATGTGACAAAAAAATGACAAAAATGTGACAAAAAAATGAAAAAAAATTGACCAAAAAAAAATGAAAAAAATGTGACAAAAAATAAAAAAATTGTGACGAAAAAATGACAAAAATGTGATAAAAAATTTGCCAAAAAAATGACAAAAATGTGACACAAATTTGACACAAATTTGGCAAAAAAATTAAATGCTAACGCCGTCTGCGCTGTGTTTACGTGACTGAAGGCACGGGGGAAGATCAGACAGGTCCTAAAGAACTCGTCAAAGCTCAGGTAAGAACATATCTCAGTATGTAAAAACAGTGGCCTGTTCCTTTAAAGGTGCATTATGGAACTTTTTGTGGGGAAAGAACAAACCTTTTATTACTGAGTATTTGAAGGTTTACTGATCCACTGGCTGTGAGAGGTTAATCTTACCCACGTCTTTGTTGGCTCTCCACAGCAGCTCGGACACGGACGGCTCCTGGACACAAGGTCAGGGTTAGAGACTGGTTGCAGAGTTTTTTCACTGGTCACGGAGAAAAAGAAGAAAAAGATAAGAAAAGAAAATAAGAACTTTACTTGCTTTCACGCACACGCACATTCATCCTGGCCTATTGTACATGTTTTTATTGGGAGGGGAAACCAGAGTACCCGGAGGAAACCTACACAGACACAGGGAGAACATGCAAACTCCACAGAAAGGCCCCGTCCAGGTGGGAGTTGAACCCGGGACCTTCTAGCTGTGAATCGTATGGAGCCTCTCAGATCTCCTCGGTGTCCGACAGGGTGAGCTGGGCTCCGTTAAACGATAAAAAAAATCTAAAGCAGGAACCGAAAGAAAATGTTTTACCTTTAGATACAAGTTTTGTTGCTTTTGGTCCAGTAAAGGAAGTCACCTGCTCAAATAAATAATTTTTCCAGTTTTTTTCTAAAATTTTCTCCACTATTTTTTTTAATCCAATTTATTTGTGGTATTTTATCAATTTTTTGTAATTTTTTTGGTCATTTTTTGTCATTTTTTGTCATTTTTTGTCATTTTTTTGTCATTTTTTTGATCATTTTTTGTCAACTTTTGATCAAATTTTTGTATTTTTTTGTCACATTTTGTCATTTTATTGTCATTTTTTTCGTCATTTTTATTTATCAATTTTTTGTCATTTTTTGTCACATTTTTTTCATCCATCTTTTTGTCACATTTTTGTCCTTTTTTGTCAATTCTTTTATCAAATTTTTGTCATTTTTTGTCACATTTTTGTAATTTTTTTTGTAAATTTTTTATCAATTTTTTGTCATTTTGTTCGTAAATTTGTTATCAATTTTTTGTCATTTTTTGTCATTTTTTTGTCTTTTTTTTGGTCATTATTTTTATGAATTTTTTGTCATTTTGTATAATTTTTTTTGTAATTTTTTCATCCATTTTTTTACCAATTTTTTATCACATTTTTTGTCATTTTTTAGTCATTTTTTCACATTTTTATCACATTTTTGTCACATTTTTGTCAATTTTTTTATCAAATTTTTATCAAATTTTTTATCAAATTTTTGTCATTTTTTGTCACATTTTTGTCTTTTTTTTGTAATTTTTTTCCGTTATTTTTTATCGAATTTTTGTCATTTTTTAATCATTTTTTTAATCATTTTTTTGGTCAATTTTTTTGTAATTTTTTATCACATTTTTGTCAGATTTTTGTCATTTTTTTTGGTATTTTTTCCGTCAATTTTTTATCAAATTTTTGTCATTTCTTGTCATTTTTTGTCCTTTTTTTGGTCAATTTTTTCATCAATTTTTTGTAATTTTTTATCACTTTTTTGTCACATTTTTGTCCCCATTTTTTCTCGTTTTCCCAAGTTTTTCCGTCATTTTTAGTGAATATAGTAAATATTACTTTCCCTATTTCCCACCATTTTCCCAATTTATTCCCCATTTTGACGTTGGAGATGAACTGATATTGTTAAAGTGCAGATCTTCCACACATTATCGTTCTGTTTTCTGGTTCTACTCGACAAATATATTCAAGTATCGGTATCAGATATCTGTAAAAACAAGTATCGTTAAAGTATCGAAAACAAGTCTCAGAATGGAACCATGGAAACCACCCGGGTCGGAGTCGGTCTCACCTGAGCGTCTCCAGCCCGGGACGGGGCCGCGCTCAGCAGCAGCAGCAGCACCAGACTCACGGTGGCTCGGAGGGCGGACATTTTGGATCCAGTTTCAGGAACCCGGCCCCGCTGCTCTTTATAAACTCCTCCACTTCAGGGAAACCGATAAGACCCAGGAGCCTTGGACACATCGGCGCCGTTCCCACGATGGCGGCGTCCTTAAAACATGCTGACGGAGCAGAAGTCTGGGCCACACCTGGGAAACACGCAGCTGTGCCACGGAAACAAGGACAAAAACAGCAAAAGAAGCTAGTTTTAGACAGGATTCAACCAAAATGTGAATCTAAACTCAATGTAGTGACCTCTCCATGTCTATATGAACCAGGGGCGGACTGGCCATATGTCCCGCCTTAACCGAGCTTTACCCAAATCTAAAAGCTAAAAAGAAAAGCATCAAAATGGCGAGAAAAAGAGGATGAAAAGAGAAGAAAAATGTGCCGGAAAAGCAACACAAAAAGTGACGAAAAGTGTGATGAAAAGGCAACAAAAACACGACAACAAAGCGGAGGAAAAAAGCAACAAAAACGTGACAAAAACGCAACAAAAAATGATGGAAAAAAGTGACAAAAACACAATAAAAAAGTGACAAAAACGCAATAAAAAAGTGACAAAAACGCAATAAAAAAGTGACAAAAACACAATAAAAAAGAGACAAAAACGCAATAAAAAAGTGACAAAAACACAATAAAAAAGTGACAAAAACGCAATAAAAAAGTGACAAAAACACAATAAAAAAGTGACAAAAACGCAATAAAAAAGTGACAAAAACGCAACAAAAAATGATGGAAAAAAGTGACAAAAACACAACAAAAAAGTGACAAAAACACAATAAAAAAGTGACAAAAACACAATAAAAAAGTGACAAAAACGCAATAAAAAAGTGACAAAAACGCAATAAAAAAGTGACAAAAACGCAATAAAAAAGTGACAAAAACGCAATAAAAAGTGACAAAAACGCAATAAAAAAGTGACAAAAACACAATAAAAAAGTGACAAAAACACAATAAAAAAGTGACAAAAACGCAATAAAAAAATGACAAAAACACAATAAAAAAGTGACAAAAACGCAATAAAAAAGTGACAAAAACGCAATAAAAAAGTGACAAAAACGCAATAAAAAAGTGACAAAAACGCAATAAAAAAGTGACAAAAACGCAATAAAAAAGTGACAAAAACGCAATAAAAAAGTGACAAAAACACAATAAAAAAGTGACAAAAACGCAACAAAAAATGATGGAAAAAAAGTGACAAAAACCCAATAAAAAAGTGACAAAAACGCAATAAAAAAGTGACAAAAACGCAATAAAAAAGTGACAAAAACGCAATAAAAAAGTGACAAAAACGCAATAAAAAAGTGACAAAAACACAATAAAAAAGTGACAAAAACACAATAAAAAAGTGACAAAAACGCAACAAAAAATGATGGAAAAAAGTGACAAAAACGCAATAAAAAAGTGACAAAAACACAATAAAAAAGTGACAAAAACGCAACAAAAAATGATGGAAAAAAGTGACAAAAACGCAACAAAAAATGATGGAAAAAAGTGACAAAAACACAATAAAAAAGTGACAAAAACACAATAAAAAAGTGACAAAAACACAATAAAAAAGTGACAAAAACGCAACAAAAAATGATGGAAAAAAAGTGACAAAAACGCAATAAAAAAGTGACAAAAACACAATAAAAAAGTGACAAAAACGCAACAAAAAATGATGGAAAAAAAGTGACAAAAACGCAATAAAAAAGTGACAAAAACACAATAAAAAAGTGACAAAAACGCAATAAAAAAGTGACAAAAACGCAATAAAAAAGTGACAAAAACACAATAAAAAAGTGACAAAAACACAATAAAAAAGTGACAAAAACGCAATAAAAAAGTGACAAAAACACAATAAAAAAGTGACAAAAACGCAATAAAAAAGTGACAAAAACACAATAAAAAAGTGACAAAAACGCAATAAAAAAGTGACAAAAACGCAATAAAAAAGTGACAAAAACACAATAAAAAAGTGACAAGAACACAATAAAAAAGTGACAAAAACACAATAAAAAAGTGACAAAAACGCAATAAAAAAGTGACAAAAACACAATAAAAAAGTGACAAAAACGCAACAAAAAATGATGGAAAAAAGTGACAAAAACGCAACAAAAAATGATGGAAAAAAGTGACAAAAACACAATAAAAAAGTGACAAAAACACAATAAAAAAGTGACAAAAACGCAACAAAAAATGATGGAAAAAAAGTGACAAAAACGCAATAAAAAAGTGACAAAAACACAATAAAAAAGTGACAAAAACGCAACAAAAAATGATGGAAAAAAAGTGACAAAAACGCAATAAAAAAGTGACAAAAACACAATAAAAAAGTGACAAAAACGCAATAAAAAAGTGACAAAAACGCAATAAAAAAGTGACAAAAACACAATAAAAAAGTGACAAAAACGCAATAAAAAAGTGACAAAAACACAATAAAAAAGTGACAAAAACGCAATAAAAAAGTGACAAAAACACAATAAAAAAGTGACAAAAACGCAATAAAAAAGTGACAAAAACGCAATAAAAAAGTGACAAAAACGCAATAAAAAAGTGACAAAAACACAATAAAAAAGTGACAAAAACACAATAAAAAAGTGACAAAAACACAATAAAAAAGTGACAAAAACGCAATAAAAAAGTGACAAAAACGCAATAAAAAAGTGACAAAAACGCAATAAAAAAGTGACAAAAACGCAATAAAAAAGTGACAAAAACGCAATAAAAAAGTGACAAAAACGCAATAAAAAAGTGACAAAAACGCAATAAAAAAGTGACAAAAACGCAATAAAAAAGTGACAAAAACGCAATAAAAAAGTGACAAAAACACAATAAAAAAGTGACAAAAACACAATAAAAAAGTGACAAAAACGCAACAAAAAATGATGGAAAAAAAGTGACAAAAACGCAATAAAAAAGTGACAAAAACGCAATAAAAAATGATGGAAAAAAGTGACAAAAACACAATAAAAAAGTGACAAAAACGCAATAAAAAATGATGGAAAAAAGTGACAAAAACGCAACAAAAAATGATGGAAAAAAGTGACAAAAACACAATAAAAAAGTGACAAAAACGCAACAAAAAATGATGGAAAAAAGTGACAAAAACGCAATAAAAAAGTGACAAAAACGCAAAAACCTTTTCATGTCTATATGAACCAGGGGTGGACTGGCAATATGTCCCGCCTTAACCGAGCTTTACCCAAATCTAAAAGCTAGAAAGAAAAGCATCAAAATAGCGAGAAAAAGAGGATGAAAAGAAAACAAAAATGTGCCGGAAAAGCAACACAAAGTGACAAAAAATGTGATGAAAAGGCGACAAAAACCTGAGAAAAACACAAACAAATAATAGAAAAAATAATGACAAAAAACCCAACAAAAATATGACAAAAACATATATTCATAAACACATGCATACACATATATAACATATAATGTAGTTACGTATGAGATGCTAGAAACACAGACAGGTGCTCTGGAGGTGTGTTAACAGAGCAGATTTGAACAGTGGAAAAGATGTAATGGAACGAATGGAGGCTGAAAGATTATTCCAGTCACGAGGGGCCCGAACACAGAAAGCATGTTTCCCCATTTCTCTATTGGCTCAGGGGACAATGAAGAAGATCTGATCATGGTGACGGAGGCTGTATTGCGAACTGTATGGCACTAAATATTGTGACAAATCATTTGGATACTGAAAGTAAATACATTTAAAGTTGTAGCCAGTGATGTTGTCTTCTAGCTCAAGGTCCAAGCCAGGACAACTGTGATGTGTCCTATAGGGGCAGCGAAGGACGAATCTGCACAGGCTGCTGTAGACACATCCAGAGAGTGTAAACAAGTGGCAGTGGTGCAAGAATATATAATATCTGCATAGTCTAGAATAGGTAGCAACAGCTGAGAGACAATTTTTCTCCTTACCTGAAAACTAAAACAGTCTATTGATTGGTATAATGTTTTGAGACTAAAGTTAAGTTTATTGGTAAGGGCGTGTACATGAGCTTTGAAAGAAAGATCAGTTTCCAGCCAAACGCCGAGGTATTTACATTTTTCTGTTGGCTCCAGAATAGAGAAATCCAGACAATGCAGATCTTTCTCCTGGAAAACCATACTATAAGATTTTGATCTGTTGAGCAAGAGTTTATTAACCGACAGCCACTGCCGTACAGAATCAAATTCATGTTGTAAAGAATCATTTATGTCGGGAATATTCGGTTTGTATCATCTGCATATAGATGAACATCACATTCTGAACAGCAGAGTGGCAAGTCATTGATAAAGATGGATGAACAACATCCCTCTGTCCCTTTGTGTAGTATTTACTCTCACGGACAATTAATAAGTAAAAAAAAAACACTTGCTACGACACCTGCAGTGGCGCGTATGGCCTCTAGTTACTTAGTACTGCTTTCACAGGTATAACTAATTTCAACTTTTTTTCTTCTTTGTTTTTTTGACACGAAAAGTTGGACAAGACAAGATGGTGGCGGCGCTGGAGAGAAGCTTCATCGAAAAAAATGACAATTCAAAAAATGAGAAGAAAACAAGGATGTAAACGCAACAAAAATGTGACAAAAATTCAAGAAAAATGTGACAAAAATTCATCAAAAAATGACAAAAATTCAACAAAAAGTGACAAAAACTCATCAAAAATGTGACAAAAATTCAAGAAAAATGTGACAAAAATTCAACAAAAAATCAACAAAAATTCATCAAAAAGTGACAAAAATTCAACAAAAATTTAACAAAAATTCAACAAAAAAGTAACAAAAATTCAACAAAAAAGTGACAAAAATTCAACAAAAATTCAACAAAAATTTAACAAAAATTCAACAAAAAAGTGACAAAAACTCATCAAAAATATGACAAAAATTCAACAAAAATTCAGCAAAAAAGTGACAAAAATTCAACAAAAAAGTGACAAAAACTCATCAAAAATGTGACAAAAATTCAACAAAAATTCAGCAAAAAAGTGACAAAAATTCAACAAAAAAGTGACAAAAACTCATCAAAAATGTGACAAAAATTTAACAAAAATTCAGCAAAAAAGTGACAAAAATTCAACAAAAATTCAACACAAATTCAACAAAAAGTGACAAAAATTTAACAAAAAGTGACAAAAACTCATCAAAAATGTGACAAAAGTGTGACAAAAATGTGACAAAAATTCGACAAAAATTAAACAAAAATTCAGCAAAAAAGTGACAAAAATTAAACAAAAAGTGACAAAAATTAAACAAAAATTCAGCAAAAAAGTGACAAAAATTAAACAAAAAGTGACAAAAATTCACAAAAATCTAAAAAACGAAACGAAAAAAAAAAAAAAACAACATAAAAAGGTGACACAACACAGCAACAACGCGAGGAAAAAGATCAGTTTTGTGGGTCTGCAGTGGCGCTTACGGCCTCTAGAGTTACTTAGTACTGCTTTCACAGGCATAACTAATATCAACTTCTTTTTTGACACGAAAAGTTGCACAGTGCTCCTTTAAAAGTTTGAACTCTCCTCCTCTGACGTCACTGCGTCCATGAGGACAAGATGGCGGCGGCGCTGGAGAGAAGCTTCATCGAAATCTGCGGCTTCGAGAGAGAAACGCAGCGCAGATGCAGAGAAGTGACAGTGAATCTCGGTGAGCGACAGAGACGTGCGGGTCCGGGCTCCCCCCCCGAGGCGTAAACTCTGCGTCAAAACGAACAATAAGCGCGTTAGAGGCGCAAACTGGCGTTGGCGGCTAACCGGGAGCTAACACGCTTTAGCCGCTAGCTGTAAACTCCAGTGTTGTTCCCGCGTCAGCGCCACTAAAACACTTTTAGACACGAGTGTGTGTTTGGAAAGCGTTCAGGGCGCACGTGTTCACTCACATACACATACAAACATACTAGCATGCAGAAACATACTAGTGCAACATACATGCAGAAACATACTAGTGCAACATACATGCAGAAACATACTAGTGCAACATACATGCAGAAACATACTAGTGTAACACAATAATAACCTGTCAGAGCGCGGTTACTTCCACAGCTTCTGTTTGAAAGTTTGGCTCATGTTTCATTCATTCATCACGTGATTCTATGTGATAAAGGTGTAGGTGAAGCTGAATGACACGGGGGTGCACGACTGTTTACAGCTGATGGATTTGTTGATGGACCAAAACAAGGCTTCATTTGAACTAAATTATGATATTTTGAGGTTCCCTGGTCTTTTGTCTTAGTCTGTGATGGTAAAATATGAGACATGTGAGATCTGTGTCCCCAACAGACCAGGCTGATGTTGTTCTTGTCCTCAGGTCTGAATGCTCTCCCTGGAGGAAAGTTCCCCGACAGCGCTGGAGCTTTTCACTACGAAGAGAGCGGGAAACTACTGTCAGTCACAAGCAACAGGTTTATCCACTGGTGAGTTGCGATTAAGTCTATGCACGTGTAGGGATGGGAACCGACCGAAAAGCTCCGGTCGAAGGAGGTATCGAAAAAATAAAATTCTTTCGGGGCCAGTTTTCGGTTCTTTTTCTCTCCAGACCCGCATTGAGTCTAAAAAAAATGCACGTTTGTCCAGATAATGAGCCGATTCAGCGCAAATAGAGCGAAGAAAAGCTACACCTTAAAGCTATAACTTACAGGCCTCTCACTGTCTGAACAGGTGAGTTTTGAGTTTGGATTCATAGAGTGGCAGAGAGTCTATGGTACGGAGGTCGGAGGGGAGAGAGTTCCAGAGCGGCTGAAGGCTCTGTGCCCCAGGGTGATGAGTTTGGCTGGTGGGACGGAGAGTTTGAGAGGAGGATGTGGAGGAGGAGCGGAGAGTGCGATGTGGAGGAGGTCAGATGTGTACGGAGGGGCCGGGTCGTGAAGTGCTTTGAATGTGATGAGTATTTTGAAGTTGATTCTTTTGTTTCATGGGGAGCCAGTGGAGTTGTTGTAGGACGGGGGTGATGTGATGAGAGGTGGGGGGTCCGTGTGATGATTCGAGCTGCAGAGTTTTGGAGGAGCTGCAGTTTCTGGAGGGATTTGTTGGGAAGACCGAACAGGAGTGAGTTGCAGTGATCGATGCGGGAGGTGACGAGGCTGTGG
Organism: Gobius niger; assembly: GCF_951799975.1. Taxonomy (NCBI): domain Eukaryota; kingdom Metazoa; phylum Chordata; class Actinopteri; order Gobiiformes; family Gobiidae; genus Gobius; species Gobius niger. Next base: position 224,114 of record NW_027639156.1, on the reverse strand, counting down.
ACGAGGATGGCGGTGGTGTGGGGGGTGAGGGAGGGGCGGGGACGAGAGATGTGGCGTAGGTGGAAATATGCAGACCGGGTGATGTTATTGATATGAGACTGGAAGGAAAGTGTACTGTCGAGGATGACACCCAGACTCTTAACCTGAGGGGAGGGGAGGACAGATGAGTTGTTAAAGGGAAGAGGAAAACTGTTAGATTTGGAGAGAGTGGAGGAGGTGCCTACGAAAAGGACTTCTGTTTTGGAGCTGTTCAGTTTGAGGAAGTTGGAGGAGAACCACGAATGAATTTCTTGTAGACAGAAGGCAAGGGAGGATGGAGGAAGAGATGAAGATGGTTTGGTAGAGAGGTGGAGCTGGGTGTCATCCGCACAGCAGTGGAAATGGATGTTGTGTTTACGAAAGATGTGACCGAGCGGGAGAATGTAGATAATGAAGAGGAGGGGCAGGGAAAGTGTAGGACTTGTGGGACTTGAGTTGAATGAACTGTGTGCGGCCAGAGAGATAGGAGGTGAACCAAGCGAGGGGAGTGTGGGTTATGCCAATGGAAGAGAGTCTGTCAAGGAGAGTGGAGTGAGAAATGGTGTCAAAAGCTGCAGTGAGGTCAAGGAGGATGAGGATGGAGAGTAAACCGGAGTCAGAAGCTATGAGGAGGTCGTTAGTGATTTTGAGAAGCGCTGTTTCAGTGCTGCGTAAGGGGACGAAAACCGGATTGAAACTTCTCGTAGATGTTGTTACTGATGAGATGGTTGTGGAGTTGAGCAGCAACAGATTTTTCAAGTATTTTAGAGATGAAGGGAAGGTTTGAAATGGGACGTAGGTTGAGGGAGGGACAGTACCGGAGATAAGAGAGGAGTGGATGATGTTGGTGATAAAGGGGGCAAGTGAAGGGAGGCAGGATTTAACAAGAGCTGCTGGGAGGGGGGTCAAGCGGACAGGTTGAGGGTTTGGATTTGAGGATGAGATCGGAAATGGCTTGAACAGAGGGGAGGACGAAGCTGGAAAATGTAGATGTAAGAGAAGAGTAGGGGGCTGAGGAGTCCACTCCAGAGACTGCAGCTCCACATGACATCAGGTGTTGAGTCAGGGGGTTTTGTGATATTGGTGAGGAGAGAGAAGAGAGTTTTAGAGTTATGTTGATTGGAGTAAATTAAACCGGAGTAGTTAATGTTATTATTGTACATTTCTTTGTGTATAGTGAGTCCAGTTTTATTGTAAGGTCGTTCTAGTTGTCGTCCTTGAGGTTTGAGCTGGAGGAGGGCGGGGGTGAACCAGGGTGCGGAGTGGGAGAAAGAGACATGTCTGGTTTGGAGTGGAGTGTGAATGTCCAACAGGTTATGGAGATTGCTGTTGTAGTGGGAAACCAGATCGTGCGGTGAGATATTATGATTAGTCCTGGGGAGATTGTTAATGTCTGAGGAGAAGGTGGCAGTGTTTATATCTTTGATCTTGCGGAAAGAAATGACTCTGGGGAGGATGATTTTGGAGAGGGTGAGGTTGGTGTTGAAAGTAATGAGCATATGGTCGGAGTATGGGATTGAATGAGGTTTACAGTCAGTGGGAGTGGGACCGGAGCAACAGACTAGATCCAGGATGGGACCTTTGCAGTGAGTAGGGAAACTGATATGTTGTTGCAAACCAAAACTATCTAAACAGGATGAAAAGTCTTTGGTGAGAGCATTACTGTTGTTGTCCATATGAATATTGAAGTCACCACGAATAATTGCATTTTGAGATATGGATGAGAAATGTGTTAGAAGGTGAGAGAAATCGTTTAAGAAGTCCTTGTTGTGTTTTGGTGGGCGGTAGATGGTGGCAACAGTTGTAGGAGAGGGTCCAGGCAGCAGTGAGGCGGAGTACTCGAAGGAGGAGAACACAGGAGCAGCAGGCACAGGAATTGGGTTAGAGTCATTGTATTGGAACTTACGGCAAGATCCACGGTGAACGTATCTCCGTCGGGGCTGGAAAGCGATGTCCGGGGGGATGTCACGCCCGAGCCCAGGTGGTAGAGGAGGAGCGGAGACGTGGTGCCGAAGTTTTAAAAGATCGACAGCGGAATACTGGAGGAGTGCGTTTGTTTGCAAGTGGACGAGGGAAACGACGAGCCAGATGACAGTAAACCAGCGTGTTATTTGGTAGATCCACATCGTTTCCCTGGAGGGAAATACGACAGCCAGAGATCCCAGGTAGGAATGTTACAAACAGCCACTAATGCGACTGACAACAGCAAACTACCACAGATATAGGTCGCAGACCAGTAGTCCTTTAGTTACTGCGTAGTCACGACATCCAATGTTTCGTAAACAATATTTTATTCCGTTTTGTTCGGTGAGCAGCGGCTGCAAAAGCGCCAGCGTTCACTCTACCGGAAACCGGAGAGACCGGAGCTTACGTGCTGTTGTTACAACTTTAGAGCAGCTGCAGAGACGGGAATATCCAAGATGGTTTAGAGAAAAGCGAGCGCTCACTCTGTATTAGACATTGGACCATGGAAGGATCTTTGACGTGTGGAGCTTTCGCTTCATCAAAGTGCAGTGAGTTTAGAAAAGTTTATCTGAAAGAAACCGTGTCCTGATGTGGATCTGACTCTGCAGCTCAGGAGGAATAACGTCCTTTCTCTCTGTTATCTCTGCTTAAGTGGAAATTCTGCTCAAAACACAAAGTTACAGGCGACGCTGGTGCTCCTGTGGAGCCTCTGTTGAGCTGTTTTCGGTCTTTTTCCTGAATGATGCTTTTAATACATGTTATTCTTATTGAATTATAACAACATAGGCATCAAAAAAAGTACCGTTAAGGCACCGGAACTGAAAAGCAGGTATCGTTAAAGTACTTGGTATCGGAAAAAAACGAACGGTATCCTTCCCTATGCATGTGTGAATGCACTATCCCGAACTAACAGGAGCACGCTTTGGCTCTGGGGCATTGACGACGTTCTGCAACGGTCCCGGAAACTGAGGAATATTCATGACATGTTTCAGCGATTCACACGGGTCACACTGGTGTTCAGCTGCAGATTTCACACAAAAAATCCCACATTAAATTAAATCCGGTTCGGCCTCCGTGATCTTAGAAAGTCATTCAAACCAATGTTGCACAGTCCCAACGCTCCGACGAGTCCGGGTCCGGTTACCGAGGCGTCCGCCAACGGAAAGATCCTTAAGAAGCCCTGTGGGTCAAGCTGACAGAAAAACATGAATCTCAGCTGAGAGAGTGTGGATAATATGACAAACTAAATCATTCGTCATGTAGAAATGTAAAACAGATTAATTATTTATTCCTTTTCCCTCCATTTCATTTATTTTACATTTGTATCATTTGTTTGAGGTGAAACAACCAAGAGACTTCCTCTAACGACAAAAGGGCAGAAAAAACACTTTCCAAGTTTTTCTTTTTTTTCCCTCCCCCCCATTTTTAAACCAGTTTTTTTTTTTTTTTCCCCAAAAATTCCCCCCAAATTGTCTCAAATATTTCCCAAATTTACCCCATGTTTTCCATTTGTTTTCCCAATTTTTTCCCTAAATTTCCCCCAAAATGTGTGTGTTTTTTTTTTTATTTACCCCCAAATATTCCCCAATATTTACCCCATGTTTTTCACTTGTTTTCCCAATTTTTCCAAATGTTTTCCCTACATTTCCCTCAAAATGTGTGTGTTTTTTTTAAATTTCCCCCCAAATATTTCCCCCCAAAATATTCCCCAATATTTCCCCCATGTTTTCCTCTTGTTTTTCCCAATTATTATTCTTTTTTTTTCCAACTTGTCTTTCACTTTTTTATTTTTGTTCTACATTTTTATAACCAACAGCATCAAAACTTGAATATAAAGATTTAATGTTTCTTTTCGGTTCCTGCTTTTATTTTTTATTCACTTTTATGACGTCCATGAATGTCCATGAAATCCCTTGATCTGACCTGATGTTTTCCGTTTGTTTTCCGTTTGTTTTCCGTCTGGTGTCCCAGGTCGACATGTGGGGACAGCGTGCAGTTCGTGGAGCTCTCCCTGGACACGAACCTCCTGAACAACGCGGTGAAGCTGAGGTTCAGTCACTGCGCGGTGCTTCCCGGCGGCGTCAGCGTCCAGGAAACGCTCAGCAACGTGGTCGTCCTCGTCTGCACCAACCAGAGCGTCCACCGGCTGGTCCTGCCCCACCCCACGCGCATGTACCGCAGTGTGAGTACAGAGCCCCGCCCTCCCGTCCCCAAAGCCCCGCCTTCTCACAGAGCCCGCCTTCCCACAGAGCCCCGCCCTCCTACAGATCTCCGCCTTCCCACAGAGCCCCGCCTTCCCACAGAGCCCCGCCTTCCTTCCCACAGAGCCCCGCCTTCCTTCCCACAGAGCCCCGCCTTCCTTCCCACAGAGCCCCGCCTTCCTTCCCACAGAGCCCCGCCTTCCTTCCCACAGAGCCCCGCCTTCTCAGAGCCCCGCCTTCCCGCAGAGCCCCGCCTTCCTTCCCACAGAGCCCCGCCTTCCCGCAGAGCCCCGCCTTCCTTCCCGCAGAGCCCCGCCCTCCTTCAGAGCCCCGCCCTCCCGCAGAGCCCGCCTTCCCGCAGAGCCCCGCACTCCTTACAGAGCCCCACCTTCCCACAGAGCCCGCCTTCCCACAGAGCCCGCCTTCCCACAGAGCCCGCCTTCCCACAGAGCCCCGCCTTCCCGCAGAGCCCCGCCCTCCCGCAGAGCCCCGCCCTCCCGCAGAGCCCCGCCCTCCCGCAGAGCCCCGCCCTCCCGCAGAGCCCCGCCTTCCCGCAGAGCCCCGCCTTCCCGCAGAGCCCCGCCTTCCCGCAGAGCCCCGCAGAGCCCCGCCTTCCCGCAGAGCCCCGCCCTCCCGCAGAGCCCCGCCTTCCCCCCGCCTTCCCGCAGAGCCCCGCCTTCCTTCCCGCAGAGCCCCGCCCTCCTTCAGAGCCCCGCCCTCCCGGGAGGGCGGGGCTCTGTACGCAGTGTGAGTACAGAGCCCCGCCCTCCCGTCCCCAAAGCCCCGCCTTCTCACAGAGCCCGCCTTCCCACAGAGCCCCGCCCTCCTACAGATCTCCGCCTTCCCACAGAGCCCCGCCTTCCCACAGAGCCCCGCCTTCCTTCCCACAGAGCCCCGCCTTCCTTCCCACAGAGCCCCGCCTTCCTTCCCACAGAGCCCCGCCTTCCTTCCCACAGAGCCCCGCCTTCCTTCCCACAGAGCCCCGCCTTCCTTCCCACAGAGCCCCGCCTTCTCAGAGCCCCGCCTTCCCGCAGAGCCCCGCCTTCCTTCCCACAGAGCCCCGCCTTCCCGCAGAGCCCCGCCTTCCTTCCCGCAGAGCCCCGCCCTCCTTCAGAGCCCCGCCCTCCCGCAGAGCCCGCCTTCCCGCAGAGCCCCGCACTCCTTACAGAGCCCCACCTTCCCACAGAGCCCCGCCTTCCCACAGAGCCCCGCCTTCCCACAGAGCCCCGCCTTCCCACAGAGCCCGCCTTCCCACAGAGCCCGCCTTCCCACAGAGCCCGCCTTCCCACAGAGCCCGCCTTCCCACAGAGCCCCGCCTTCCCGCAGAGCCCCGCCCTCCCGCAGAGCCCCGCCCTCCCGCAGAGCCCCGCCCTCCCGCAGAGCCCCGCCCTCCCGCAGAGCCCCGCCTTCCCGCAGAGCCCCGCCTTCCCGCAGAGCCCCGCCTTCCCGCAGAGCCCCGCCTTCCCGCAGAGCCCCGCAGAGCCCCGCCTTCCCGCAGAGCCCCGCCCTCCCGCAGAGCCCCGCCTTCCCCCCGCCTTCCCGCAGAGCCCCGCCTTCCTTCCCGCAGAGCCCCGCCCTCCTTCAGAGCCCCGCCCTCCCGCAGAGCCCGCCTTCCCGCAGAGCCCCGCACTCCTTACAGAGCCCCACCTTCCCACAGAGCCCCGCCTTCCCACAGAGCCCCGCCTTCCCACAGAGCCCCGCCTTCCCACAGAGCCCGCCTTCCCACAGAGCCCGCCTTCCCACAGAGCCCGCCTTCCCACAGAGCCCGCCTTCCCACAGAGCCCCGCCTTCCCGCAGAGCCCCGCCCTCCCGCAGAGCCCCGCCCTCCCGCAGAGCCCCGCCCTCCCGCAGAGCCCCGCCCTCCCGCAGAGCCCCGCCTTCCCGCAGAGCCCCGCCTTCCCGCAGAGCCCCGCCTTCCCGCAGAGCCCCGCCTTCCCGCAGACCCCCGCAGAGCCCCGCCTTCCCGCAGAGCCCCGCCCTCCCGCAGAGCCCCGCCTTCCCGCAGTGCCATGCCTTCCCACAGAGCCCCGCCTTCCCACAGAGCCCCGCCTTCCCACAGAGCCCCGCCTTCCTTCCCACAGAGCCCCGCCTTCCTTCCCACAGAGCCCCGCCTTCCTTCCCACAGAGCCCCGCCTTCCTTCCCACAGAGCCCCGCCTTCCTTCCCACAGAGCCCCGCCTTCCTTCCCACAGAGCCCCGCCTTCCTTCCCACAGAGCCCCGCCTTCCTTCCCACAGAGCCCCGCCTTCCCTCCCACAGAGCCCCGCCTTCCTACAGAGCCCCGCCTTCCTACAGAGCCCCGCCTTCCTACAGAGCCCCGCCTTCCTACAGAGCCCCGCCTTCCTACAGAGCCCCGCCTTCCTTTCCACAGAGCCCCGCCTTCCATCCCACAGAGCCCCGCCTTCCATCCCACAGAGCCCCGCCTTCCCGCAGAGCCCCGCCTTCCCGCAGAGCCCAGCCTTCCCGCAGAGCCCCGCCTTCCCGCAGAGTCCCGCCTTCCTTCCCACAGAGCCCCGCCTTCCCGCAGAGCCCAGCCTTCCCGCAGAGTCCCGCCTTCCTTTCCACAGAGCCCCGCCTTCCCGCAGAGCCCAGCCTTCCCGCTGAGTCCCGCCTTCCTTCCCACAGAGCCCAGCCTTCCCACAGAGCCCAGCCTTCCCGCAGAGTCCCGCCTTCCTTCCCGCAGAGCCCAGCCTTCCCACAGAGCCCCGCCTTCCCGCAGAGTCCCGCCTTCCTTCCCGCAGAGCCCAGCCTTCCCACAGAGCCCCGCCTTCCCGCAGAGTCCCGCCTTCCTTCCCACAGAGCCCCGCCTTCCTTCCCACAGAGTCCCGCCTTCCTTCCCACAGAGTCCCGCCTTCCTTCCCACAGAGCCCCGCCTTCCTTCCCACAGAGCCCCGCCTTCCTTCCCACAGAGTCCCGCCTTCCCACAGAGCCCGCCTTCCCCCAGAGCCCGCCTTCCCCCAGAGCCCCGCCTCCCCAGGGCTGTCACTCAAACTAAAATAACCGTGTTCTTCTTCAGGAGCTGATGACGGAGCAGCACATGCAGTCCATCTTCACCGACGTGGGCAAACTCAGCCTCCAGGACGGGCCCCACAGCGCCGCCATCCCCAACGCTGGGAACTACACCTCCAGCCCCAACAGCGCCACCTGCTGGATCAGCCACAAGGGAGAGGCCCACTACGCCCTGGCCACTCCCACCGGAGGCATCACCGTGGTTACGCTGCCGCCGCACGACACACAAGGTACAAACTCATCCTCTGCACATGCGCCTGTGTATGTTCCTCTCCCGTCTCCCACAGGAAATTTTTCAAAACATTTCCAAAATCTTCTTAACTGTTCCAAATTTTCCCAAAAAATTAAAAAGATTTCCCAAAAAGTGTCCAAACTTTTCCAGCATTTTCCAAAATGTTCCCCAAATTTAAGAAAAAAAAAAAACTACATTTCTAAAAATGGGAATGAACATTTTCAAAACTGTCCCGGACCAAAAATTCTCAAACTAAAAAAAATAAAAATTATCTCAACTGTTTCAAAATGTTCCCAAAATTTGAAAAAAATAAATAAATTCAAAACTGTTAAAATATCTTCCAAAATTTCCCCCCAAAATTCCAAATATTTCCAAACAGTTCCAAC